>NW_027469545.1:0-104991 GCF_051020765.1 Lasioglossum baleicum
ACGCATAACGCATAACGCATACGCATAACGCATAACGCATAACGCATAACGCATAACGCATAACGCATAACGGATAACGCATAACGGATAACGCATAACGCATAACGTATAACGCATAACGCATAACGTATAACGCGTAACGCATAACGCATAACGCATAACACATATCGCATAACGCATAACGCTTAACGCATAACGCATAACGCATAACGCATAACGCATAACGCATAACGCATAACGCATAACGCATAACGGATAACGCATAACGCATAACGCATAACGCATAACGCATAACGCATAACGCATAACGCATAACGCATAACGCATAACGCATAACGCATAACGCATAACGCATAACGCATTAACGCATAACGCATAACGCATAACGCATAACGCATAACGCATAACGCATAAACGCATATCGCATAACACATATCGCATAACGCATAACGCATAACGCTTAACGCATAACGCATAACGCATAACGCATAACGCATAACGCATAACGCATAACGGATAACGCATAACGCATAACGCATAACGCATAACGCATAACGCATAACGCATAACGCATAACGCTTAACGCATAACGCATAACGCATAACGCATAACGCATAATGCATAACGCATAACGCATAACGCATAACGCATAACGCATAACGCATAACGCATAACGCATAACGCATAACGCATAACGCATAACGCATAACGCATAACGCATAACGCATAACGCATAACGCATAACGCATAACGCATAACGCATAACGCATAACGCATAACGCATAACGCATAACGCATAACGCATAACGCATAATGCATAACGCATAACGCTTAACGCATAGCCATAACGCATAACGCATAACGCATATCGCATAACGCATAACGCTTAACGCATAACGCTTAACGCATAACGCATAACGCATAACGCATAACGCATAACGCATAACGGATAACGCATAACGCATAACGCATATCGCATAACGCATAACGCTTAACGCATAACGCTTAACGCATAACGCATAACGCATAACGCATAACGCATAACGCATAACGCATAACGCATAACGCATAACGCATAACGCATAACGCATAACGCTTAACGCATAACGCATAACGCATAACGCATAACGCATAACGCATAACGCATAACGCATAACGCATAACGCATAACGCATAACGCATAACGCATAACGCATAACGCATAACGCATAACGCATAACGCATAACGCATAACGCATAACGCATAACGCATAACGCATAACGCATAAACGCATAACGCATAACGCATAACGCATAACGCATAACGCATAACGCATAACGCATAACGCATAACCGCATAACGCATAACGCATAACGCATAACGCATAACGCATAACGCATAACGCATAACGCATATCGCATAACACATATCGCATAACGCATAACGCATAACGCTTAACGCATAACGCATAACGCATAAACGCATAACGCATAACGCATAACGCATAACGGATAACGCATAACGCATAACGCATAACGCATAACGCATAACGCATAACGCATAACGCATAACGCATAACGCATAACGGATAACGCATAACGCATAACGCATAACGCATAACGCATAACGCATAACGCATAACGCATAACGCTTAACGCATAACGCATAACGCATAACGCATAACGCATAATGCATAACGCATAACGCTTAACGCATAGCCCATAACGCATAACGCATAACGCATAACGCATAACGCATAACGCATAACGCATAACGCATAACGCATAACGCATAACGCATAACGCATAACGCATAACGCATAACGCATAACGCATAACGCATAACGCATAACGCATAACGCATAACGCATAACGCATAACGCATAACGCATAACGCATAACGCATAACGCATAACGCATAACGCATAACGCATAACGCATAACGCATAACGCATAACGCATAACGCATAACGCTTAACGCATAACGCATAACGCATAACGCATAACGCATAACGCATAACGCATAACGCATAACGCATAACGCATAACGCATAACGCATAACGCATAACGCATAACGCATAACGCATAACGCATAACGCAATAACGCATAACGCTTAACGCATAACGCATAACGCATAACACATAATGCATAACGCATAACGCTTAACGCATAGCCCATAACGCATAACGCATCACGCATAACGCATAACGTATAACGCGTAACGCATAACGCATAACGCCTAACGCATAACGCATAACGCATAACGCATAACACATAACGCATAACGCATAACGCATAACGCATAACGCATAACGCATAACGCATAACGCATAACGCATAACGCATAACGCATAACGCATAACGCATAACGCATAACGCATAACGCATAACGCATAACGCATAACGCATAACGCATAACGCTTAACGCATAACGCATAACGCATAACGCATAACGCATAACGCATAACGCATAACGCATAACGCATAACGCATAACGCATAAACGCATAACGCATAACGCATAACGCATAACGCATAACGCATAACGCATAACGCATAACGCATAACGCATAACGCATAACGCATAACGCATAACGCATAACGCATAACGCATAACGCATAACGCATAACGCATAACGCATAACGCATAACGCATAACGCATAACGCATAACGCATAACGCATAACGCATAACGCATAACGCATAACGCATAACGCATACCGCATAACGCATAACGCATAACGCATAACGCATAACGCATAACGCATAACGCATAACGCATAACGCATAACGCATAACGCATAACGCATAACGCATAACGCATAACGCATAACGCATAACCCATAACCCATAACGCATAACGCATAACGCATAACGCATAACGCATAACGCATAACGCATAACGCATAACGCATAACGCATAACGCATATCGCATAACACATATCGCATAACGCATAACGCATAACGCTTAACGCATAACGCATAACGCATAACGCATAACGCATAACGCATAACGGATAACGCATAACGCATAACGCATAACGCATAACGCATAACGCATAACGCATAACGCATAACGCATACGCATAACGCATAACGCTTAACGCATAACGCATAACGCATAACGCATAACGCATAACGCATAACGCATAACGCTTAACGCATAGCCCATAACGCATAACGCATAACGCATAACGCATAACGCATAACGCATAACGCATAACGCATAACGCATAACGCATAACGCATAACGCATAACGCATAACGCATAACGTATAACGCATAACGCATAACGCATAACGCATAACGCATAACGCATAACGCACAACGCATAACGCATAACGCATAACGCTTAACGCATAACGCATAACGCATAACGCATAACGCATAACGCATAACGCATAACGCATAACGCATAACGCATAACGCATAACGCATAACGCATAACGCATAACGCATAACGCATAACGCATAACGCATAACGCATAACGCATAACGCATAACGCATAACGCATAACGCTTAACGCATAACGCATAACGCATAACGCATAACGCATAACACATAATGCATAACGCATAACGCTTAACGCATAGCCCATAACGCATAACGCATCACGCATAACGCTTAACGTATAACGCGTAACGCATAACGCATAACGAATAACGGATAACGCATAACGCATAACGCATAACGCATAACGCATAACGCATAACGCATAACGCATAACGCATAACGCATAACGCATAACGCATAACGCATAACGCATAACGCTTAACGCATAACGCATAACGCATAACGCATAACGCATAATGCATAACGCATAACGCTTAACGCATAGCCCATAACGCATAACGCATAACACATAACGCATAACGCATAACGCATAACGCATAACGCATAACGCATAACGCATAACGCATAACGCATAACGCATAACGCATAACGCATAACGCATAACGCATAACGCATAACGCATAACGCATAACGCATAACGCATAACGCATAACGCATAACGCATAACGCATAACGCATAACGCATAACGCATAACGCATAACGCATAACGCATAACGCATAACGCATAACGCATAACGCATAACGCATAACGCATAACGCATAACGCATAACGCATAACGCATAACCCATAACCCATAACGCATAACGCATAACGCATAACGCATAACGCATAACGCATAACGCATAACGCATAACGCATAACGCATAACGCATATCGCATAACACATATCGCATAACGCATAACGCATAACGCTTAACGCATAACGCATAACGCATAACGCATAACGCATAACGCATAACGGATAACGCATAACGCATAACGCATAACGCATAACGCATAACGCATAACGCATAACGCATAACGCATAACGCATAACGCATAACGCATAACGCATAACGCATAACGCATAACGCTTAACGCATAACGCATAACGCATAACGCATAACGCATAATGCATAACGCATAACGCTTAACGCATAGCCCATAACGCATAACGCATAACGCATAACACATAACGCATACGCATAACGCATAACGCATAACGCATAACGCATAACGCATAACGCATAACGCATAACGCATAACGCATAACGCATAACGCATAACGCATAACGCTTAACGCATAACGCATAACGCATAACGCATAACGCATAACGCATAACGCTTAACGCATAACGCATAACGCATAACGCATAACGCATAACGCATAACGCATAACGCATAACGCATAACGCATAACGCATAACGCATAACGCATAACGCATAACGCATAACGCATAACGCATAACGCATAACGCATAACGCATAACGCATAACGCATAACGCATAACGCATAACGCATAACGCATAACGCATAACGCATAACGCATAACGCATAACGCATAACGCATAACGCATAACGCATAACGCATAACGCATAACGCATAACGCATAACGCATAACGCATAACGCATAACGCATAACGCATAACGCATAACGCATAACGGATAACGCATAACGGATAACGCATAACGCATAACGTATAACGCATAACGCATAACGTATAACGCGTAACGCATAACGCATAACGCATAACACATATCGCATAACGCATAACGCTTAACGCATAACGCATAACGCATAACGCATAACGCATAACGCATAACGCATAACGCATAACGCATAACGGATAACGCATAACGCATAACGCATAACGCATAACGCATAACGCTTAACGCATAACGCATAACGCATAACGCATAACGCATAATGCATAACGCATAATGCATAACGCATAACGCTTAACGCATAGCCCATAACGCATAACGCATAACGCATAACGTATAACGCATAACGCATAACGTATAACGCGTAACGCATAACGCATAACGCATAACACATATCGCATAACGCATAACGCTTAACGCATAACGCATAACGCATAACGCATAACGCATAACGCATAACGCATAACGCATAACGCATAACGGATAACGCATAACGCATAACGCATAACGCATAACGCATAACGCATAACGCATAACGCATAACGCATAACGCATAACGCTTAACGCATAACGCATAACGCATAACGCATAACGCATAATGCATAACGCATAATGCATAACGCATAACGCTTAACGCATAGCCCATAACGCATAACGCATAACGCATAACACATAACGCATAACGCATAACGCATAACGCATAACGCATAACGCATAACGCATAACGCATAACGCATAACGCATAACGCATAACGCATAACGCATAACGCTTAACGCATAACGCATAACGCAAACGCATAACGCATAACGCATAACGCATAACGCATAACGCTTAACGCATAACGCATAACGCATAACGCATAACGCATAACGCATAACGGATAACGCATAACGCATAACGCATATCGCATAACGCATAACGCTTAACGCATAACGCTTAACGCATAACGCATAACGCATAACGCATAACGCATAACGCATAACACATAACGCATAACGCATAACGCATAACGCATAACGCATAACGCATAACGCATAACGCATAACGCATAACGCATAACGCATAACGCATAACGCATAACGCATAACGCATAACGCTTAACGCATAACGCATAACGCATAACGCATAACGCATAACGCATAACGCTTAACGCATAACGCATAACGCATAACGCATAACGCATAACGCATAACGCATAACGCATAACGCATAACGCATAACGCATAACGCATAACGCATAACGCATAACGCATAACGCATAACGCATAACGCATAACGCATAACGCATAACGCATAACGCATAACGCATAACGCATAACGCATAACGCATAACGCATAACGCATAACGCATAACGCATAACGCATAACGCATAACGCATAACGCATAACGCATAACGCATAACGCATAACGCATAACGCATAACGCATAACGCATAACGCATAACGCATAACGCATAACGCATAACGCATAACGGATAACGCATAACGGATAACGCATAACGCATAACGTATAACGCATAACGCATAACGTATAACGCGTAACGCATACGCATAACGCATAACACATATCGCATAACGCATAACGCTTAACGCATAACGCATAACGCATAACGCATAACGCATAACGCATAACGCATAACGCATAACGCATAACGGATAACGCATAACGCATAACGCATAACGCATAACGCATAACGCTTAACGCATAACGCATAACGCATAACGCATAACGCATAATGCATAACGCATAACGCATAACGCATAACGCATAACGCATAACGCATAACGCATAACGCATAACGCATAACGCATAACGCATAACGCATAACGCATAACGCATAACGCATAACGCATACGCATAAGCATACGCATAACGCATAACGCATAACGCATAACGCATAACGCATAACGCATAACGCATAACGCATAATGCATAACGCATAACGCTTAACGCATAGCCCATAACGCATAACGCATAACGATATCGCATAACGCATAACGCTTAACGCATAACGCTTAACGCCATAACGCATAACGCATAACGCATAACGCATAACGCATAACGCATAACGCATAACGCATAACGCATAACGCATAACGCATAACGCATAACGCATAACGCATAACGCATAACGCATAACGCATAACGCATAACGCATACGCATAACGCATAACGCATAACGCATAACGCATAACGCATAACGCATAACGCATAACGCATAACGCATAACGCATAACGCATAACGCATAACGCATAACGCATAACGCATAACGCATAACGCATAACGCATAACGCATAACGCATAACGCATAACGCATAACGCATAACGCATAACGCATAAACGCATAACGCATAACGCATAACGCATAACGCATAACGCATAACGCATAACGCATAACGCATAACGCATAACGCATAACGCATAACGCATAACGCATAACGCATAACGCATAACGCATAACGCATAAACGCATAACGCATAACGCATAACGCATAACGCATAACGCATAACGCATAACGCATAACGCATAACGCATAATAACGCATAACGCATAACGCATAACGCATAACGCATACGCATAACGCATAACGCATAACGCATAACGCATAACGCATAACCCATAACCCATAACGCATAACGCATAACGCATAACGCATAACGCATAACGCATAACGCATAACGCATAACGCATAACGCATATCGCATAACACATATCGCATAACGCGTAACGCATAACGCTTAACGCATAACGCATAACGCATAACGCATAACGCATAACGCATAACGGATAACGCATAACGCATAACGCATAACGCATAACGCATAACGCATAACGCATAACGCATAACGCATAACGCATAACGCTTAACGCATAACGCATAACGCATAACGCATAACGCATAACGCATAATGCATAACGCATAACGCTTAACGCATAGCCCATAACGCATAACGCATAACGCATAACACATAACGCATAACGCATAACGCATAACGCATAACGCATAACGCATAACGCATAACGCATAACGCATAACGCATAACGCATAACGCATAACGCATAACGCTTAACGCATAACGCATAACGCATAACGCATAACGCATAACGCATAACGCATAACGCATAACGCATAACGCATAACGCATAACGCATACGCATATCGCATAACACATATCGCATAACGCATAACGCATAACGCTTAACGCATAACGCATAACGCATAACGCATAACGCATAACGCATAACGGATAACGCATAACGCATAACGCATAACGCATAACGCATAACGCATAACGCATAACGCATAACGCATAACGCATAACGCTTAACGCATAACGCATAACGCATAACGCATACGCATAATGCATAACGCATAATGCATAACGCATAACGCTTAACGCATAGCCCATAACGCATAACGCATAACGCATAACACATAACGCATAACGCATAACGCATAACGCATAACGCATAACGCATAACGCATAACGCATAACGCATAACGCATAACGCATAACGCATAACGCATAACGCTTAACGCATAACGCATAACGCATAACGCATAACGCATAACGCATAACGCATAACGCATAACGCATAACGCATAACGCATAACGCATAACGCATAACGCATAACGGATAACGCATAACGCATAACGTATAACGCATAACGCATAACGTATAACGCGTAACGCATAACGCATAACGCATAACACATATCGCATAACGCATAACGCTTAACGCATAACGCATAACGCATAACGCATAACGCATAACGCATAACGGATAACGCATAACGCATAACGCATATCGCATAACGCATAACGCTTAACGCATAACGCTTAACGCATAACGCATAACGCATAACGCATAACGCATAACGCATAACGCATAACGCATAACGCATAACGCATAACGCATAACGCATAACGCATAACGCTTAACGCATAACGCATAACGCATAACGCATAACGCATAACGCATAACGCATAACGCATAACGCATAACGCATAACGCATAACGCATAACGCATAACGCATAACGCATAACGCATAACGCATAACGCATAACGCATAACGCATAACGCATAACGCATAACGCATAACGCATAACGCATAACGCATAACGCATAACGCATAACGCATAACGCATAACGCATAACGCATAACGCATAACGCATAACGCATAACGCATAACGCATAACGCATAACGCATAACGCATAACGCATAACGCATATCGCATAACACATATCGCATAACGCATAACGCATAACGCTTAACGCATAACGCATAACGCATAACGCATAACGCATAACGCATAACGCATAACGGATAACGCATAACGCATAACGCATAACGCATAACGCATAACGCATAACGCATAACGCATACGCATAACGCATAACGGATAACGCATAACGCATAACGCATAACGCATAACGCATAACGCATAACGCATAACGCATAACGCTTAACGCATAACGCATAACGCATAACGCATAACGCATAATGCATAACGCATAACGCTTAACGCATAGCCCATAACGCATAACGCATAACGCATAACGCATAACGCATAACGCATAACGCATAACGCATAACGCATAACGCATAACGCATAACGCATAACGCATAACGCATAACGCATAACGCATAACGCATAACGCATAACGCATAACGCTAACGCATAACGCATAACGCATAACGCATAACGCATAACGCATAACGCATAACGCATAACGCATAACGCATAACGCATAACGCATAACGCATAACGCATAACGCATAACGCTTAACGCATAACGCATAACGCATAACGCATAACGCATAACGCATAACGCATAACGCATAACGCATAACGCATAACGCATAACGCATAACGCATAACGCATAACGCATAACGCATAACGCATAACGCATAACGCATAACGCATAACGCTTAACGCATAACGCATAACGCATAACACATAATGCATAACGCATAACGCTTAACGCATAGCCCATAACGCATAACGCATCACGCATAACGCATAACGTATAACGCGTAACGCATAACGCATAACGCCTAACGCATAACGCATAACGCATAACGCATAACACATAACGCATAACGCATAACGCATAACGCATAACGCATAACGCATAACGCATAACGCATAACGCATAACGCATAACGCATAACGCATAACGCATAACGCATAACGCATAACGCATAACGCATAACGCATAACGCATAACGCATAACGCTTAACGCATAACGCATAACGCATAACGCATAACGCATAACGCATAACGCATAACGCATAACGCATAACGCATAACGCATAACGCATAACGCATAACGCATAACGCATAACGCATAACGCATAACGCATAACGCATAACGCATAACGCATAACGCATAACGCATAACGCATAACGCATAACGCATAACGCATAACGCATAACGCATAACGCATAACGCATAACGCATAACGCATAACGCATAACGCATAACGCATAACGCATAAACGCATAACGCATAACGCATAACGCATAACGCATACCGCATAACGCATAACGCATAACGCATAACGCATAACGCATAACGCATAACGCATAACGCATAACGCATAACGCATAACGCATAACGCATAACGCATAACGCATAACGCATAACGCATAACGCATAACGCATACCATACCCATAACGCATAACGCATAACGCATAACGCATAACGCATAACGCATAACGCATAACGCATAACGCATAACGCATAACGCATATCGCATAACACATATCGCATAACGCATAACGCATAACGCTTAACGCATAACGCATAACGCATAACGCATAACGCATAACGCATAACGGATAACGCATAACGCATAACGCATAACGCATAACGCATAACGCATAACGCATAACGCATAACGCATAACGCATAACGCATAACGCTTAACGCATAACGCATAACGCATAACGCATAACGCATAATGCATAACGCATAACGCTTAACGCATAGCCCATAACGCATAACGCATAACGCATAACGCATAACGCATAACGCATAACGCATAACGCATAACGCATAACGCATAACGCATAACGCATAACGCATAACGCATAACGTATAACGCATAACGCATAACGCATAACGCATAACGCATAACGCATAACGCACAACGCATAACGCATAACGCATAACGCTTAACGCATAACGCATAACGCATAACGCATAACGCATAACGCATAACGCATAACGCATAACGCATAACGCATAACGCATAACGCATAACGCATAACGCATAACGCATAACGCATAACGCATAACGCATAACGCATAACGCATAACGCATAACGCATAACGCATAACGCATAACGCTTAACGCATAACGCATAACGCATAACGCATAACGCATAACACATAATGCATAACGCATAACGCTTAACGCATAGCCCATAACGCATAACGCATCACGCATAACGCTTAACGTATAACGCGTAACGCATAACGCATAACGAATAACGGATAACGCATAACGCATAACGCATAACGCATAACGCATAACGCATAACGCATAACGCATAACGCATAACGCATAACGCATAACGCATAACGCATAACGCTTAACGCATAACGCATAACGCATAACGCATAACGCATAATGCATAACGCATAACGCTTAACGCATAGCCCATAACGCATAACGCATAACACATAACGCATAACGCATAACGCATAACGCATAACGCATAACGCATAACGCATAACGCATAACGCATAACGCATAACGCATAACGCATAACGCATAACGCATAACGCATAACGCATAACGCATAACGCATAACGCATAACGCATAACGCATAACGCATAACGCATAACGCATAACGCATAACGCATAACGCATAACGCATAACGCATAACGCATAACGCATAACGCATAACGCATAACGCATAACGCATAACGCATAACGCATAACGCATAACCCATAACCCATAACGCATAACGCATAACGCATAACGCATAACGCATAACGCATAACGCATAACGCATAACGCATAACGCATAACGCATATCGCATAACACATATCGCATAACGCATAACGCATAACGCTTAACGCATAACGCATAACGCATAACGCATAACGCATAACGCATAACGGATAACGCATAACGCATAACGCATAACGCATAACGCATAACGCATAACGCATAACGCATAACGCATAACGCATAACGCATAACGCATAACGCATAACGCATAACGCTTAACGCATAACGCATAACGCATAACGCATAACGCATAATGCATAACGCATAACGCTTAACGCATAGCCCATAACGCATAACGCATAACGCATAACACATAACGCATAACGCATAACGCATAACGCATAACGCATAACGCATAACGCATAACGCATAACGCATAACGCATAACGCATAACGCATAACGCATAACGCATAACGCTTAACGCATAACGCATAACGCATAACGCATAACGCATAACGCATAACGCTTAACGCATAACGCATAACGCATAACGCATAACGCATAACGCATAACGCATAACGCATAACGCATAACGCATAACGCATAACGCATAACGCATAACGCATAACGCATAACGCATAACGCATAACGCATAACGCATAACGCATAACGCATAACGCATAACGCATAACGCATAACGCATAACGCATAACGCATAACGCATAACGCATAACGCATAACGCATAACGCATAACGCATAACGCATAACGCATAACGCATAACGCATAACGCATAACGCATAACGCATAACGCATAACGCATAACGCATAACGCATAACGCATAACGGATAACGCATAACGGATAACGCATAACGCATAACGTATAACGCATAACGCATAACGTATAACGCGTAACGCATAACGCATAACGCATAACACATATCGCATAACGCATAACGCTTAACGCATAACGCATAACGCATAACGCATAACGCATAACGCATAACGCATAACGCATAACGCATAACGGATAACGCATAACGCATAACGCATAACGCATAACGCATAACGCATAACGCATAACGCATAACGCATAACGCATAACGCTTAACGCATAACGCATAACGCATAACGCATAACGCATAATGCATAACGCATAATGCATAACGCATAACGCTTAACGCATAGCCCATAACGCATAACGCATAACGCATAACACATAACGCATAACGCATAACGCATAACGCATAACGCATAACGCATAACGCATAACGCATAACGCATAACGCATAACGCATAACGCATAACGCATAACGCTTAACGCATAACGCATAACGCATAACGCATAACGCATAACGCATAACGCATAACGCATAACGCATAACGCATAACGCATAACGCATAACGCATAACGCATAACGGATAACGCATAACGCATAACGTATAACGCATAACGCATAACGTATAACGCGTAACGCATAACGCATAACGCATAACACATATCGCATAACGCATAACGCTTAACGCATAACGCATAACGCATAACGCATAACGCATAACGCATAACGGATAACGCATAACGCATAACGCATATCGCATAACGCATAACGCTTAACGCATAACGCTTAACGCATAACGCATAACGCATAACGCATAACGCATAACGCATAACGCATAACGCATAACGCATAACGCATAACGCATAACGCATAACGCTTAACGCATAACGCATAACGCATAACGCATAACGCATAACGCATAACGCATAACGCATAACGCATAACGCATAACGCATAACGCATAACGCATAACGCATAACGCATAACGCATAACGCATAACGCATAACGCATAACGCATAACGCATAACGCATAACGCATAACGCATAACGCATAACGCATAACGCATAACGCATAACGCATAACGCATAACGCATAACGCATAACGCATAACGCATAACGCATAACGCATAACGCATAACGCATAACGCATAACGCATAACGCATAACGCATAACGCATAACGCATAACGCATATCGCATAACACATATCGCATAACGCATAACGCATAACGCTTAACGCATAACGCATAACGCATAACGCATAACGCATAACGCATAACGCATAACGGATAACGCATAACGCATAACGCATAACGCATAACGCATAACGCATAACGCATAACGCATAACGCATAACGCATAACGGATAACGCATAACGCATAACGCATAACGCATAACGCATAACGCATAACGCATAACGCATAACGCTTAACGCATAACGCATAACGCATAACGCATAACGCATAATGCATAACGCATAACGCTTAACGCATAGCCCATAACGCATAACGCATAACGCATAACGCATAACGCATAACGCATAACGCATAACGCATAACGCATAACGCATAACGCATAACGCATAACGCATAACGCATAACGCATAACGCATAACGCATAACGCATAACGCATAACGCATAACGCATAACGCATAACGCATAACGCATAACGCATAACGCATAACGCATAACGCATAACGCATAACGCATAACGCATAACGCATAACGCATAACGCATAACGCTTAACGCATAACGCATAACGCATAACGCATAACGCATAACGCATAACGCATAACGCATAACGCTTAACGCATAACGCATAACGCATAACGCATAACGCATAACGCATAACGCATAACGCATAACGCATAACGCATAACGCATAACGCATAACGCATAACGCATAACGCATAACGCATAACGCATAACCCATAACCCATAACGCATAACGCATAACGCATAACGCATAACGCATAACGCATAACGCATAACGCATAACGCATAACGCATAACGCATAACGCATATCGCATAACACATATCGCATAACGCATAACGCATAACGCTTAACGCATAACGCATAACGCATAACGCATAACGCATAACGCATAACGGATAACGCATAACGCATAACGCATAACGCATAACGCATAACGCATAACGCATAACGCATAACGCATAACGCATAACGCATAACGCTTAACGCATAACGCATAACGCATAACGCATAACGCATAATGCATAACGCATAACGCTTAACGCATAGCCCATAACGCATAACGCATAACGCATAACGCATAACGCATAACGCATAACGCATAACGCATAACGCATAACGCATAACGCATAACGCATAACGCATAACGCATAACGCATAACGCATAACGCATAACGCATAACGCATAACGCATAACGCATAACGCATAACGCATAACGCATAACGCTTAACGCATAACGCATAACGCATAACGCATAACACATAATGCATAACGCATAACGCTTAACGCATAGCCCATAACGCATAACGCATCACGCATAACGCATAACGTATAACGCGTAACGCATAACGCATAACGAATAACGGATAACGCATAACGCATAACGCATAACGCATAACGCATAACGCATAACGCATAACGCATAACGCATAACGCATAACGCATAACGCATAACGCATAACGCTTAACGCATAACGCATAACGCATAACGCATAACGCATAACGCATAACGCATAACGCATAACGCATAACGCATAACGCTTAACGCATAACGCATAACGCATAACGCATAACGCATAATGCATAACGCATAACGCTTAACGCATAGCCCATAACGCATAACGCATAACGCATAACGCATAACGCATAACGCATAACGCATAACGCATAACGCATAACGCATAACGCATAACGCATAACGCATAACGCATAACGCATAACGCATAACGCATAACGCATAACGCATAACGCACAACGCATAACGCATAACGCATAACGCTTAACGCATAACGCATAACGCATAACGCATAATGCATAACGCATAACGCTTAACGCATAGCCCATAACGCATAACGCATAACACATAACGCATAACGCATAACGCATAACGCATAACGCATAACGCATAACGCATAACGCATAACGCATAACGCATAACGCATAACGCATAACGCATAACGCATAACGCATAACGCATAACGCATAACGCATAACGCATAACGCATAACGCATAACGCATAACGCATAACGCATAACGCATAACGCATAACGCATAACGCATAACGCATAACGCATAACGCATAACGCATAACGCATAACCCATAACCCATAACGCATAACGCATAACGCATAACGCATAACGCATAACGCATAACGCATAACGCATAACGCATAACGCATATCGCATAACACATATCGCATAACGCATAACGCATAACGCTTAACGCATAACGCATAACGCATAACGCATAACGCATAACGCATAACGGATAACGCATAACGCATAACGCATAACGCATAACGCATAACGCATAACGCATAACGCATAACGCATAACGCATAACGCATAACGCATAACGCATAACGCTTAACGCATAACGCATAACGCATAACGCATAACGCATAATGCATAACGCATAACGCTTAACGCATAGCCCATAACGCATAACGCATAACGCATAACACATAACGCATAACGCATAACGCATAACGCATAACGCATAACGCATAACGCATAACGCATAACGCATAACGCATAACGCATAACGCATAACGCATAACGCATAACGCTTAACGCATAACGCATAACGCATAACGCATAACGCATAACGCATAACGCTTAACGCATAACGCATAACGCATAACGCATAACGCATAACGCATAACGCATAACGCATAACGCATAACGCATAACGCATAACGCATAACGCATAACGCATAACGCATAACGCATAACGCATAACGCATAACGCATAACGCATAACGCATAACGCATAACGCATAACGCATAACGCATAACGCATAACGCATAACGCATAACGCATAACGCATAACGCATAACGCATAACGCATAACGCATAACGCATAACGCATAACGCATAACGCATAACGCATAACGCATAACGCATAACGCATAACGCATAACGCATAACGGATAACGCATAACGGATAACGCATAACGCATAACGTATAACGCATAACGCATAACGTATAACGCGTAACGCATAACGCATAACGCATAACACATATCGCATAACGCATAACGCTTAACGCATAACGCATAACGCATAACGCATAACGCATAACGCATAACGGATAACGCATAACGCATAACGCATATCGCATAACGCATAACGCTTAACGCATAACGCTTAACGCATAACGCATAACGCATAACGCATAACGCATAACGCATAACGCTTAACGCATAACGCATAACGCATAACGCATAACGCATAACGCATAACGGATAACGCATAACGCATAACGCATAACGCATAACGCATAACGCATAACGCATAACGCATAACGCATAACGCATAACGCATAACGCATAACGCTTAACGCATAACGCATAACGCATAACGCATAACGCATAATGCATAACGCATAACGCTTAACGCATAGCCCATAACGCATAACGCATAACGCATAACGCATAACGCATAACGCATAACGCATAACGCATAACGCATAACGCATAACGCATAACGCATAACGCATAACGCATAACGCATAACGCATAACGCATAACGCATAACGCATAACGCATAACGCATAACGCATAACGCATAACGCATAACGCTTAACGCATAACGCATAACGCATAACGCATAACGCATAACGCATAACGCATAACGCATAACGCATAACGCATAACGCATAACGCATAACGCATAACGCATAACGCATAACGCATAACGCATAACGCATAACGCATAACGCATAACGCATAACGCATAACGCATAACGCTTAACGCATAACGCATAACGCATAACGCATAACACATAATGCATAACGCATAACGCTTAACGCATAGCCCATAACGCATAACGCATCACGCATAACGCATAACGTATAACGCGTAACGCATAACGCATAACGAATAACGGATAACGCATAACGCATAACGCATAACGCATAACGCATAACGCATAACGCATAACGCATAACGCATAACGCATAACGCATAACGCATAACGCATAACGCTTAACGCATAACGCATAACGCATAACGCATAACGCATAACGCATAACGCATAACGCATAACGCATAACGCATAACGCTTAACGCATAACGCATAACGCATAACGCATAACGCATAATGCATAACGCATAACGCTTAACGCATAGCCCATAACGCATAACGCATAACGCATAACGCATAACGCATAACGCATAACGCATAACGCATAACGCATAACGCATAACGCATAACGCATAACGCATAACGCATAACGCATAACGCATAACGCATAACGCATAACGCATAACGCATAACGCACAACGCATAACGCATAACGCATAACGCTTAACGCATAACGCA
Source organism: Lasioglossum baleicum (assembly GCF_051020765.1). Lineage (NCBI taxonomy): Eukaryota > Metazoa > Arthropoda > Insecta > Hymenoptera > Halictidae > Lasioglossum > Lasioglossum baleicum. The sequence continues at coordinate 18,355 of NW_027469545.1, forward strand.
TAACGCATAACGCATAACGCATAACGCATAACGCATAACGCATAACGCATAACGCATAACGCATAACGCATAACGCATAACGCTTAACGCATAACGCATAACGCATAACGCATAACGCATAACGCATAACGCATAACGCTTAACGCATAGCCCATAACGCATAACGCATCACGCATAACGCATAACGTATAACGCGTAACGCATAACGCATAACGCATAACGCATAACACATAATGCATAACGCATAACGCTTAACGCATAGCCCATAACGCATAACGCATCACGCATAACGCTTAACGTATAACGCGTAACGCATAACGCATAACGAATAACGGATAACGCATAACGCATAACGCATAACGCATAACGCATAACGCATAACGCATAACGCATAACGCATAACGCATAACGCATAACGCATAACGCATAACGCATAACGCTTAACGCATAACGCATAACGCATAACGCATAACGCATAATGCATAACGCATAACGCTTAACGCATAGCCCATAACGCATAACGCATAACACATAACGCATAACGCATAACGCATAACGCATAACGCATAACGCATAACGCATAACGCATAACGCATAACGCATAACGCATAACGCATAACGCATAACGCATAACGCATAACGCATAACGCTTAACGCATAACGCATAACGCATAACGCATAACGCATAACGCATAACGCTTAACGCATAACGCATAACGCATAACGCATAACGCATAACGCATAACGCATAACGCATAACGCATAACGCATAACGCATAACGCTTAACGCATAACGCATAACGCATAACGCATAACGCATAACGCATAACGCATAACGCATAATGCATAACGCATAACGCTTAACGCATAGCCCATAACGCATAACGCATAACGCATAACGCATAACGCATAACGCATAACGCATAACGCATAACGCATAACGCATAACGCATAACGCATAACGCATAACGCATAACGCATAACGCATAACGCATAACGCATAACGCATAACGCATAACGCATAACGCATAACGCATAACGCATAACGCATAACGCATAACGCATAACGCATAACGCATAACGCATAACGCATAACGCATAACGCATAACGCATAACGCATAACGCATAACGCATAACGCATAACGCATAACGCATAACGCATAACGCATAACGCATAACGCATAACGCATAACGCATAACGCATAACGCATAACGCATAACGCATAACGCATAACGCATAACGCATAACGCATAACGCATAACGCATAACGCATAACGCATAACGCATAACGGATAACGCATAACGGATAACGCATAACGCATAACGTATAACGCGTAACGCATAACGTATAACGCGTAACGCATAACGCATAACGCATAACACATATCGCATAACGCATAACGCATAACGCTTAACGCATAACGCATAACGCATAACGCATAACGCATAACGGATAACGCATAACGCATAACGCATATTGCATAACGCATAACGCTTAACGCATAACGCTTAACGCATAACGCATAATCGCATAACGCATAACGCATAACGCATAACGCATAACGCATAACGGATAACGCATAACGCATAACGCATAACGCATGACGCATAACGCATAACGCATAACGCATAACGCATAACGCATAACGCATAACGCATAACGCATAACGCATAACGCATAACGCATAACGCATAACGCATAACGCATAACGCATAACGCATAACGCATAACGCATAACGCATAACGCATAACGCATAACGCATAACGCATAACGCATAACGCATAACGCATAACGCATAACGCATAACGCATAACGCATAATCGCATAACGCATAACGCATAACGCATAACGCATAACGCATAACGCATAACGCATAACGCATAACGCATAACGCATAACGCATAACGCATAACGCATAACGCATAACGCATAACGCATAACGCATAACGCATAACGCATAACGCATAACGCATAACGCATAACGCATAACGCATAACGCATAACGCATAACGCATAACGCATAACGCATAACGCATAACGCATAACGCATAACGCATAACGCATAACGCATAACGCATAACGCATAACGCATAACGCATAACGCTTAACGCATAACGCATAACGCATAACGCATAACGCATAATGCATAACGCATAACGCTTAACGCATAGCCCATAACGCATAGCCCATAACGCATAACGCATAACGCATCGCGCATAACGCATAACGGTTAACGCATAACGCATAACGCATAACGCATAACGGATAACGCATAACGCTTAACGCATAGCCCATAGCGCATAACGCATAACGCATAACGCATAACGCATAACGCATAACGCATAACGCATAACGCTTAACACATAACGCATAACGCATAACGCATAACGCATAATGCATAACGCATAACGCTTAACGCATAGCCCATAGCGCATAACGCATAACGCATAACGCATAACGCATAACGCATAACGCATAACGCATAACGCATAACGCATAACGCATAACGCATAACGCATAACGCATAACGCATAACGCATAACGCATAACGCATAACGCATAACGCATAACGCATAACGCATAACGCATAACGCATAACGCATAACGCATAACGCATAACGCATAACGCATAACGCATAACGCATAACGCATAACGCATAACGCATAATGCATAACGCATAACGCTTAACGCATAGCCCATAACGCATAACGCATAACGCATAACGCATAACGCATAACGCTTAACGCATAACGCATAACGCATAACGCATAACGCATAACGCATAACGCATAACGCATAACGCATAACGCATAACGCATAACGCATAACGCATAACGCTTAACGCATAACACATAACGCATAACGCATAACGAATAACGCATAACGCATAACGCATAACGCTTAACGCATAGCCCATAACGCATAGCCCATAACTCATAACGCATAACGCATCGCGCATAACGCATAACGGATAACGCATAACGCATAACGCATAACGCATAACGGATAACGCATAACGCATAACGCTTAACGCATAACGCATAACGCATAACGCATAACGCATAACGCATAACGCATAACGCATAACGCATAACGCATAACGCATAACGCATAACGCATAACGCATAACGCATAACGCATAACGCATAACGCATAACGCATAACGCATAACGCATAACGCATAACGCATAACGCATAACGTATAACGCGTAACGCATAACGCATAACGCATAACACATATCGCATAACGCATAACGCATAACGCTTAACGCATAACGCATAACGCATAACGCATAACGCATAACGCATAACGGATAACGCATAACGCATAACGCATATCGCATAACGCATAACGCTTAACGCATAACGCTTAACGCATAACGCATAACGCATAACGCATAACGCATAACGCATAACGCATAACGCATAACGCATAACGCATAACGCATAACGCATAACGCTTAACGCATAACGCATAACGCATAACGCATAACGCATAACGCATAACGCATAACGCATAACGCATAACGCATAACGCATAACGCATAACGCATAACGCATAACGCATAACGCATAACGCATAACGCATAACGCATAACGCATAACGCATAACGCATAACGCATAACGCATAACGCATAACGCATAACGCATGACGCATAACGCATAACGCATAACGCATAACGCATAACGCATAACGCATAACGCATAACGCATAACGCATAACGCATAACGCATAACGCATAACGCATAACGCATAACGCATAACGCATAACGCATAACGCATAACGCATAACGCATAACGCATAACGCATAACGCATAACGCATAACGCATAACGCATAACGTATAACGCGTAACGCATAACGCATAACGCATAACACATATCGCATAACGCATAACGCATAACGCATAACGCATAACGCATAACGCATAACGCATAACGGATAACGCATAACGCATAACGCATATCGCATAACGCATAACGCTTAACGCATAACGCTTAACGCATAACGCATAACGCATAACGCATAACGCATAACGCATAACGCATAACGCATAACGCATAACGCATAACGCATAACGCATAACGCATAACGCATAACGCTTAACGCATAACGCATAACGCATAACGCATAACGCATAACGCATAACGCATAACGCATAACGCATAACGCATAACGCATAACGCATAACGCATAACGCATAACGCATAACGCATAACGCATAACGCATAACGCATAACGCATAACGCATAACGCATAACGCATAACGCATAACGCATAACGCATAACGCATGACGCATAACGCATAACGCATAACGCATAACGCATAACGCATAACGCATAACGCATAACGCATAACGCATAACGCATAACGCATAACGCATAACGCATAACGCATAACGCATAACGCATAACGCATAACGCATAACGCATAACGCATAACGCATAACGCATAACGCATAACGCATAACGCATAACGCATAACGCATAACGCATAACGCATAACGCATAACGCATAACGCATAACGCATAACGCATAACGCATAACGCATAACGCATAACGCATAACGCATAACGCATAACGCATAACGCATAACGCATAACGCATATCGCATAACCCATATCGCATAACGCATAACGCATAACGCTTAACGCATAACGCATAACGCATAACGCATAACGCATAACGCATAACGGATAACGCATAACGCATAACGCATAACGCATAACGCATAACGCATAACGCATAACGCATAACGCATAACGCATAACGCATAACGCATAACGCATAACGCATAACGCATAACGCATAACGCATAACGCATAACGCATAACGCATAACGCATAACGCATAACGCATAACGCATAACGCATAACGCATAACGCATAACGCATAACGCATAACGCATAACGCATAACGCATAACGCATAACCCATAACCCATAACGCATAACGCATAACGCATAACGCATAACGCATAACGCATAACGCATAACGCATAACGCATAACGCATATCGCATAACACATATCGCATAACGCATAACGCATAACGCTTAACGCATAACGCATAACGCATAACGCATAACGCATAACGCATAACGCATAACGGATAACGCATAACGCATAACGCATAACGCATAACGCATAACGCATAACGCATAACGCATAACGCATAACGCATAACGCATAACGCATAACGCATAACGCATAACGCATAACGCATAACGCATAACGCATAACGCATAACGCATAACGCATAACGCATAACCCATATCGCATAACGCATAACGCATAACGCTTAACGCATAACGCATAACGCATAACGCATAACGCATAACGCATAACGGATAACGCATAACGCATAACGCATAACGCATAACGCATAACGCATAACGCATAACGCATAACGCATAACGCATAACGCATAACGCATAACGCATAACGCATAACGCATAACGCATAACGCATAACGCATAACGCATAACGCATAACGCATAACGCATAACGCATAACGCATAGCGCATAACACATATCGCATAACGCATAACGCATAACGCTTAACGCATAACGCATAACGCATAACGCATAACGCATAACGCATAACGGATAACGCATAACGCATAACGCATAACGCATAACGCATAACGCATAACGCATAACGCATAACGCATAACGCATAACGCATAACGCATAACGCATAACGCTTAACGCATAACGCATAACGCATAACGCATAACGCATAACGCATAACGCATAACGCATAACGCATAACGCATAACGCATAACGCATAACGCATAACGCATAACGCATAACGCATAACGCATAACGCATAACGCATAACGCATAACGCATAACGCTTAACGCATAACGCATAACGCATAACGGATAACGCATAACGCATAACGTATAACGCATAACGCATAACGTATAACGCGTAACGCATAACGCATAACGCATAACACATATCGCATAACGCATAACGCATAACGCTTAACGCATAACGCATAACGCATAACGCATAACGCATAATGGATAACGCATAACGCATAACGCATATCGCATAACGCATAACGCTTAACGCATAACGCTTAACGCATAACGCATAACGCATAACGCATAACGCATAACGCATAACGCTTAACGCATAACGCATAACGCATAACGCATAACGCATAACGCATAACGCATAACGCATAACGCATAACGCATAACGCATAACGCATAACGCATAACGCATAACGCATAACACATAACGCATAACGCATAACGCATAACACATAACGCATAACGTTCAATGAAAAAGTCATAACGTATAACGGATAACGCATAACGCATAACGCATAACGCATAACGCATAACGCATAACGCATAACGCATAACGCATAACGCATAACGCATAACGCATAACGCATAACGCATAACGCATAACGCATAACGCATAACGCATAACGCATAACGCATAACGCATAACGCATAACGCATAACGCATAACGCATAACGCATAACGCATAACGCATAACGCATAACGCATAACGCATAACGCATAACGCATAACGCATAACGCATAACGCATAACGCATAACGCATAACGCATAACGCATAACGCATAACGCATAACGCATAACGCATAACGCATAACGCATAACGCATAACGCATAACGCATAACGCATAACGCATAACGCATAACGCATAACGCATAACGCATAACGCATAAGGCATAACGCATAACGCATAACGCATAACGCATAACGCATAACGCATAACGCATAACGCATAACGCATAACGCATAACGCATAACGCATAACGCATAACGCATAACGCATAACGCATAACGCATAACGCATAACGCATAACGCATAGCCCATAACGCATAACGCATAACGCATCACGCATAACGCATCACGCATAACGCATAACGTATAACGCGTAACGCATAACGCATAACGAATAACGCATAACGCTTAACGCATAACGCATAACGCATAACGGATAACGCATAACGCATAACGTATAACGCATAACGCATAACGTATAACGCGTAACGCATAACGCATAACGCATAACACATATCGCATAACGCATAACGCATAACGCTTAACGCATAACGCATAACGCATAACGCATAACGCATAACGGATAACGCATAACGCATAACGCATATCGCATAACGCATAACGCTTAACGCATAACGCTTAACGCATAACGCATAACGCATAACGCATAACGCATAACGCATAACGCATAACGCATAACGCTTAACGCATAACGCATAACGCATAACGCATAACGCATAACGCATAACGCATAACGCATAACGCATAACGCATAACGCATAACGCATAACACATAACGCATAACGTTCAATGAAAAAGTCATAACGTATAACGGATAACGCATAACGCATAACGCATAACGCATAACGCATAACGCATAACGCATAACGCATAACGCATAACGCATAACGCATAACGCATAACGCATAACGCATAACGCATAACGCATAACGCATAACGCATAACGCATAACGCATAACGCATAACGCATAACGCATAACGCATAACACATAACGCATAACGCATAACGCATAACGCATAACGCATAACGCATAACGCATAACGCATAACGCATAACGCATAACGCATAACGCATAACGCATAACGCATAAGGCATAACGCATAACGCATAACGCATAACGCATAACGCATAACGCATAACGCATAACGCATAACGCATAACGCATAACGCATAACGCATAACGCATAACGCATAACGCATAACGCATAACGCATAACGCATAACGCATAACGCATAACGCATAACGCATAACGCATAACGCATAACGCTTAACGCATAACGAATAACGCATAACGCATAACGCATAACGCTTAACGCATAGCCCATAACGCATAGCCCATAACTCATAACGCATAACGCATCGCGCATAACGCATAACGGATAACGCATAACGCATAACGCATAACGCATAACGGATAACGCATAACGCTTAACGCATAGCCCATAGCGCATAACGCATAACGCATAACGCATAACGCATAACGCATAACGCATAACGCATAACGCATAACGCATAACGCATAACGCTTAACACATAACGCATAACGCATAACGCATAACGCATAATGCATAACGCATAACGCATAACGCATAACGCATAACGCATAACGCATATCGCATAACGCATAACGCATAACGCATAACGCATAACGCATAACGCATAACGCATAACGCATAACGCATAACGCATATCGCATAACGCATAACGCTTAACGCATAACGCTTAACGCATAACGCATTACGCATAACGCATAACGCATAACGGATAACGCATGACGCATAACGCATAGCGCATAACGCATAACTCATAACGCATAACGCATAACGCTTAACGCATAGCCCATAACGCATAACGCATCACGCATAACGCATAACGCATAACGCATAACGCATAACGCATAACGCATAACGCATAACGCATAACGCATAACGCATAACGCATAACGCATAACGCATAACGCATAACGCATAACGCATAACGCATAACGCATAACGCATAACGCATAACGCATAACGCATAACGCATAACGCATAACGCATAACGCATAACGCATAACGCATAACGCATAACGCATAACGCATAACGCATAACGCATAACGCATAACGCATAACGCATATCGCATAACGCATAACGCTTAACGCATAACGCATTACGCATAACGCATAACGCATAACGGATAACGCATGACGCATAACGCATAACGCACAACGCATAACGCATAACGCATAACGCATAACGCATAACGCATAACGCATAACGCATAACGCATAACGCATAACGCATAACGCATAACGCATAACGCATAACGCATAACGCATAATGCATAACGCATAAAGCTTAACGCATAGCCCATAACGCATAACGCATAACGCATCACGCATAACGCATAACGTATAACGCGTAACGCATAACGCATAACGAATAACGCATAACGCTTAACGCATAACGCATAACGCATAACGGATAACGCATAACGCATAACGTATAACGCATAACGCATAACGTATAACGCGTAACGCATAACGCATAACGCATAACACATATCGCATAACGCATAACGCATAACGCTTAACGCATAACGCATAACGCATAACGCATAACGCATAATGGATAACGCATAACGCATAACGCATATCGCATAACGCATAACGCTTAACGCATAACGCTTAACGCATAACGCATAACGCATAACGCATAACGCATAACGCATAACGCTTAACGCATAACGCATAACGCATAACGCATAACGCATAACGCATAACGCATAACGCATAACGCATAACGCATAACGCATAACGCATAACGCATAACGCATAACGCATAACACATAACGCATAACGCATAACGCATAACACATAACGCATAACGTTCAATGAAAAAGTCATAACGTATAACGGATAACGCATAACGCATAACGCATAACGCATAACGCATAACGCATAACGCATAACGCATAACGCATAACGCATAACGCATAACGCATAACGCATAACGCATAACGCATAACGCATAACGCATAACGCATAACGCATAACGCATAACGCATAACGCATAACGCATAACGCATAACGCATAACGCATAACGCATAACGCATAACGCATAACGCATAACGCATAACGCATAACGCATAACGCATAACGCATAACGCATAACGCATAACGCATAACGCATAACGCATAACGCATAACGCATAACGCATAACGCATAACGCATAACGCATAACGCATAACGCATAACGCATAACGCATAACGCATAACGCATAACGCATAACGCATAACGCATAACGCATAACGCATAACGCATAACGCATAACGCATAAGGCATAACGCATAACGCATAACGCATAACGCATAACGCATAACGCATAACGCATAACGCATAACGCATAACGCATAACGCATAACGCATAACGCATAACGCATAACGCATAACGCATAACGCATAACGCATAACGCATAACGCATAATGCATAACGCATAACGCTTAACGCATAGCCCATAACGCATAACGCATAACGCATCACGCATAACGCATCACGCATAACGCATAACGTATAACGCGTAATGCATAACGCATAACGAATAACGCATAACGCTTAACGCATAACGCATAACGCATAACGGATAACGCATAACGCATAACGTATAACGCATAACGCATAACGTATAACGCGTAACGCATAACGCATAACGCATAACACATATCGCATAACGCATAACGCATAACGCTTAACGCATAACGCATAACGCATAACGCATAACGCATAACGGATAACGCATAACGCATAACGCATATCGCATAACGCATAACGCTTAACGCATAACGCTTAACGCATAACGCATAACGCATAACGCATAACGCATAACGCATAACGCATAACGCTTAACGCATAACGCATAACGCATAACGCATAACGCATAACGCATAACGCATAACGCATAACGCATAACGCATAACGCATAACACATAACGCATAACGTTCAATGAAAAAGTCATAACGTATAACGGATAACGCATAACGCATAACGCATAACGCATAACGCATAACGCATAACGCATAACGCATAACGCATAACGCATAACGCATAACGCATAACGCATAACGCATAACGCATAACGCATAACGCATAACGCATAACGCATAACGCATAACGCATAACGCATAACGCATAACACATAACGCATAACGCATAACGCATAACGCATAACGCATAACGCATAACGCATAACGCATAACGCATAACGCATAACGCATAACGCATAACGCATAACGCATAACGCATAAGGCATAACGCATAACGCATAACGCATAACGCATAACGCATAACGCATAACGCATAACGCATAACGCATAACGCATAACGCATAACGCATAACGCATAACGCATAACGCATAACGCATAACGCATAACGCATAACGCATAACGCATAACGCATAACGCATAACGCATAACGCTTAACGCATAACGAATAACGCATAACGCATAACGCATAACGCTTAACGCATAGCCCATAACGCATAGCCCATAACTCATAACGCATAACGCATCGCGCATAACGCATAACGGATAACGCATAACGCATAACGCATAACGCATAACGGATAACGCATAACGCTTAACGCATAGCCCATAGCGCATAACGCATAACGCATAACGCATAACGCATAACGCATAACGCATAACGCATAACGCATAACGCATAACGCATAACGCTTAACACATAACGCATAACGCATAACGCATAACGCATAATGCATAACGCATAACGCATAACGCATAACGCATAACGCATAACGCATATCGCATAACGCATAACGCATAACGCATAACGCATAACGCATAACGCATAACGCATAACGCATAACGCATAACGCATATCGCATAACGCATAACGCTTAACGCATAACGCTTAACGCATAACGCATTACGCATAACGCATAACGCATAACGGATAACGCATGACGCATAACGCATAGCGCATAACGCATAACTCATAACGCATAACGCATAACGCTTAACGCATAGCCCATAACGCATAACGCATAACGCATCACGCATAACGCATAACGCATAACGCATAACGCATAACGCATAACGCATAACGCATAACGCATAACGCATAACGCATAACGCATAACGCATAACGCATAACGCATAACGCATAACGCATAACGCATAACGCATAACGCATAACGCATAACGCATAACGCATAACGCATAACGCATAACGCATAATGCATAACGCATAACGCTTAACGCATAGCCCATAACGCATAACGCATAACGCATCACGCATAACGCATAACGGATAACGCATAACGCATAACGTATAACGCATAACGCATAACGTATAACGCGTAACGCATAACGCATAACGCATAACACATATCGCATAACGCATAACGCATAACGCTTAACGCATAACGCATAACGCATAACGCATAACGCATAACGGATAACGCATAACGCATAACGCATATCGCATAACGCATAACGCTTAACGCATAACGCTTAACGCATAACGCATAACGCATAACGCATAACGCATAACGCATAACGCTTAACGCATAACGCATAACGCATAACGCATAACGCATAACGCATAACGCATAACGCATAACGCATAACGCTTAACGCATAACGCATAACGCATAACGCTTAACGCATAACGCTTAACGCATAACGCATAACGCATAACGCATAACGCATAACGCATAACGCTTAACGCATAACGCATAACGCATAACGCATAACGCATAACGCATAACGCATAACGCATAACGCATAACGCATAACGCATAACGCATAACGCATAACGCATAACGCATAACGCATAACGCATAACGCATAACGCATAACGCATAACGCATAACGCATAACGCATAACGCATAACGCATAACGCATAACGCATAACGCATAACGCATAACGCATAACGCATAACGCATAACGCATAACGCATAACGCATAACGCATAACGCATAACGCATAACGCTTAACGCATAACGCATAACGCATAACGCTTAACGCATAGCCCATAACGCATAGCCCATAACTCATAACGCATAACGCATCGCGCATAACGCATAACGGATAACGCATAACGCATAACGCATAACGCATAACGCATAACGGATAACGCATAACGCTTAACGCATAGCCCATAGCGCATAACGCATAACGCATAACGCATAACGCATAACGCATAACGCATAACGCATAACGCATAACGCATAACGCATAACGCTTAACACATAACGCATAACGCATAACGCATAACGCATAATGCATAACGCATAACGCATAACGCATAACGCATAACGCATAACGCATATCGCATAACGCATAACGCATAACGCATAACGCATAACGCATAACGCATAACGCATAACGCATAACGCATAACGCATAACGCATAACGCATAACGCATATCGCATAACGCATAACGCTTAACGCATAACGCTTAACGCATAACGCATTACGCATAACGCATAACGCATAACGGATAACGCATGACGCATAACGCATAGCGCATAACGCATAACGCATAACGCATAACGCATAACGCATAACGCATAACGCATAACGCATAACGCATAACGCATAACGCATAACGCATAACGCATAACGCATAACGCATAACGCATAACGCATAACGCACAACGCATAACGCTTAACGCATAACGAATAACGCATAACGCATAACGCATAACGCTTAACGCATAGCCCATAACGCATAGCCCATAACTCATAACGCATAACGCATCGCGCATAACGCATAACGGATAACGCATAACGCATAACGCATAACGCATAACGGATAACGCATAACGCTTAACGCATAGCCCATAGCGCATAACGCATAACGCATAACGCATAACGCATAACGCATAACGCATAACGCATAACGCATAACGCATAACGCTTAACACATAACGCATAACGCATAACGCATAACGCATAATGCATAACGCATAACGCATAACGCATAACGCATAACGCATAACGCATATCGCATAACGCATAACGCATAACGCATAACGCATAACGCATAACGCATAACGCATAACGCATAACGCATAACGCATAACGCATATCGCATAACGCATAACGCTTAACGCATAACGCTTAACGCATAACGCATTACGCATAACGCATAACGCATAACGGATAACGCATGACGCATAACGCATAGCGCATAACGCATAACTCATAACGCATAACGCATAACGCTTAACGCATAGCCCATAACGCATAACGCATAACGCATCACGCATAACGCATAACGCATAACGCATAACGCATAACGCATAACGCATAACGCATAACGCATAACGCATAACGCATAACGCATAACGCATAACGCATAACGCATAACGCATAACGCATAACGCATAACGCATAACGCATAACGCATAACGCATAACGCATAACGCATAACGCATAACGCATAACGCATAACGCATAACGCATAACGCATAACGCATAACGCATAACGCATAACGCATAAGGCATAACGCATAACGCATAACGCATAACGCATAACGCATAACGCATAACGCATAACGCATAACGCATAACGCATAACGCATAACGCATAACGCATAACGCATAACGCATAACGCATAACGCATAACGCATAACGCATAACGCATAACGCATAACGCATAATGCATAACGCATAACGCTTAACGCATAGCCCATAACGCATAACGCATAACGCATCACGCATAACGCATCACGCATAACGCATAACGTATAACGCGTAACGCATAACGCATAACGAATAACGCATAACGCTTAACGCATAACGCATAACGCATAACGGATAACGCATAACGCATAACGTATAACGCATAACGCATAACGTATAACGCGTAACGCATAACGCATAACGCATAACACATATCGCATAACGCATAACGCATAACGCTTAACGCATAACGCATAACGCATAACGCATAACGCATAACGGATAACGCATAACGCATAACGCATATCGCATAACGCATAACGCTTAACGCATAACGCTTAACGCATAACGCATAACGCATAACGCATAACGCATAACGCATAACGCATAACGCTTAACGCATAACGCATAACGCATAACGCATAACGCATAACGCATAACGCATAACGCATAACGCATAACGCATAACGCATAACACATAACGCATAACGTTCAATGAAAAAGTCATAACGTATAACGGATAACGCATAACGCATAACGCATAACGCATAACGCATAACGCATAACGCATAACGCATAACGCATAACGCATAACGCATAACGCATAACGCATAACGCATAACGCATAACGCATAACGCATAACGCATAACGCATAACGCATAACGCATAACGCATAACGCATAACGCATAACGCATAACGCATAACGCATAACGCATAACGCATAACGCATAACGCATAACGCATAACGCATAACGCATAACGCATAACGCATAACGCATAACGCATAACGCATAACGCATAAGGCATAACGCATAACGCATAACGCATAACGCATAACGCATAACGCATAACGCATAACGCATAACGCATAACGCATAACGCATAACGCATAACGCATAACGCATAACGCATAACGCATAACGCATAACGCATAACGCATAATGCATAACGCATAACGCTTAACGCATAGCCCATAACGCATAACGCATAACGCATCACGCATAACGCATCACGCATAACGCATAACGTATAACGCGTAACGCATAACGCATAACGAATAACGCATAACGCTTAGCGCATAACGCATAACGCATAACGGATAACGCATAACGCATAACGTATAACGCATAACGCATAACGTATAACGCGTAACGCATAACGCATAACGCATAACACATATCGCATAACGCATAACGCATAACGCTTAACGCATAACGCATAACGCATAACGCATAACGCATAACGGATAACGCATAACGCATAACGCATATCGCATAACGCATAACGCTTAACGCATAACGCTTAACGCATAACGCATAACGCATAACGCATAACGCATAACGCATAACGCATAACGCTTAACGCATAACGCATAACGCATAACGCATAACGCATAACGCATAACGCATAACGCATAACGCATAACGCATAACACATAACGCATAACGTTCAATGAAAAAGTCATAACGTATAACGGGTAACGCATAACGCATAACGCATAACGCATAACGCATAACGCATAACGCATAACGCATAACGCATAACGCATAACGCATAACGCATAACGCATAACGCATAACGCATAACGCATAACGCATAACGCATAACGCATAACGCATAACGCATAACGCATAACGCATAACGCATAACGCATAACACATAACGCATAACGCATAACGCATAACGCATAACGCATAACGCATAACGCATAACGCATAACGCATAACGCATAACGCATAACGCATAACGCATAACGCATAAGGCATAACGCATAACGCATAACGCATAACGCATAACGCATAACGCATAACGCATAACGCATAACGCATAACGCATAACGCATAACGCATAACGCATAACGCATAACGCATAACGCATAACGCATAACGCATAACGCATAACGCATAACGCATAACGCATAACGCATAACGCATAACGCATAACGCTTAACGCATAACGAATAACGCATAACGCATAACGCTTAACGCATAACGCTTAACGCATAACGCATAACGCATAACGCATAACGGATAACGCATGACGCATAACGCATAGCGCATAACGCATAACTCATAACGCATAACGCATAACGCTTAACGCATAGCCCATAACGCATAACGCATAACGCATCACGCATAACGCATAACGCATAACGCATAACGCATAACGCATAACGCATAACGCATAACGCATAACGCATAACGCATAACGCATAACGCATAACGCATAACGCATAACGCATAACGCATAACGCATAACGCATAACGCATAACGCATAACGCATAACGCATAACGCATAACGCATAACGCATAACGCATAACGCATAACGCATAACGCATAACGCATAACGCATAACGCATAATGCATAACGCATAGCCCATAACGCATAACGCATAGCCCATAACGCATAACGCATAACGCATCACGCATAACGCATAACGTATAACGCATAACGCATAACGTATAACGCGTAACGCATAACGTATAACGCGTAACGCATAACGCATAACGCATAACGCATAACGCATAACGCTTAACGCATAACGCATAACGCATAACGCATAACGCATAACGGATAACGCATAACGCATAACGCATATCGCATAACGCATAACGCTTAACGCATAACGCTTAACGCATAACGCTTAACGCATAACGCATAACGCATAACGCATAACGCATAACGCATAACGCATAACGCATAACGCTTAACGCATAACGCATAACGCATAACGCATAACGCATAACGCATAACGCATAACGCATAACGCATAACGCATAACGCATAACGCATAACGCATAACGCATAACGCATAACGCATAACGCATAACGCATATCGCATAACGCATAACGCTTAACGCATAACGCATTACGCATAACGCATAACGCATAACGGATAACGCATGACGCATAACGCATAACGCACAACGCAGAACGCATAACGCATAACGCATAACGCATAACGCATAACGCATAACGCATAACGCATAACGCATAACGCATAACGCATAACGCATAACGCATAACGCATAACGCATAACGCATAACGCATAACGCATAACGCATAACGCATAACGCATAACGCATAACGCATAACGCATAACGCATAACGCATAACGCATAACGCATAACGCATAACGCATAACGCATAACGCATAACGCATAACGCATAACGCATAACGCATAACGCATAACGCATAACGCATAACGCATAACGCATAACGCATAACGCATAACGCATAACGCATAACGCATAACGCATAACGCATAACGCATAACGCATAACGCATAACGCATAACGCATAACGCATAACGCATAACGCATAACGCATAACGCATAACGCATAACGCATAACGCATAACGCATAACGCATAACGCATAACGCATAACGCATAACGCATAACGCATAACGCATAACGCATAACGCATAACGCATAACGCATAACGCATAACGCATAACGCATAACGCATAACGCATAACGCATAACGCATAACGCATGACGCATAACGCATAACGCATAACGCATAACGCATAACGCATAACGCATAACGCATAACGCATAACGCTTAACGCATATCGCATAACGCATAACGCTTAACGCATAACGCTTAACGCATAACGCATTACGCATAACGCATAACGCATAACGGATAACGCATGACGCATAACGCATAGCGCATAACGCATAACTCATAACGCATAACGCATAACGCTTAACGCATAGCCCATAACGCATAACGCATAACGCATCACGCATAACGCATAACGCATAACGCATAACGCATAACGCATAACGCATAACGCATAACGCATAACGCATAACGCATAACGCATAACGCATAACGCATAACGCATAACGCATAACGCATAACGCATAACGCATAACGCATAACGCATAACGCATAATGCATAACGCATAACGCTTAACGCATAGCCCATAACGCATAACGCATAACGCATCACGCATAACGCATAACGGATAACGCATAACGCATAACGTATAATGCATAACGCATAACGTATAACGCGTAACGCATAACGCATAACGCATAACACATATCGCATAACGCATAACGCATAACGCTTAACGCATAACGCATAACGCATAACGCATAACGCATAACGGATAACGCATAACGCATAACGCATATCGCATAACGCATAACGCTTAACGCATAACGCTTAACGCATAACGCTTAACGCATAACGCATAACGCATAACGCATAACGCATAACGCATAACGCTTAACGCATAACGCATAACGCATAACGCATAACGCATAACGCATAACGCATAACGCATAACGCTTAACGCATAACGCATAACGCATAACGCTTAACGCATAACGCTTAACGCATAACGCATAACGCATAACGCATAACGCATAACGCATAACGCTTAACGCATAACGCATAACGCATAACGCATAACGCATAACGCATAACGCATAACGCATAACGCATAACGCATAACGCATAACGCATAACGCATAACGCATAACGCATAACGCATAACGCATAACGCATAACGCATAACGCATAACGCATAACGCATAACGCATAACGCATAACGCATAACGCATAACGCATATCGCATAACGCATAACGCATAACGCATAACGCATAACGCATAACGCATAACGCATAACGCATAACGCATAACGCATAACGCATATCGCATAACGCATAACGCTTAACGCATAACGCTTAACGCATAATGCATTACGCATAACGCATAACGCATAACGGATAACGCATGACGCATAACGCATAGCGCATAACGCATAACGCATAACGCATAACGCATAACGCATAACGCATAACGCATAACGCATAACGCATAACGCATAACGCATAACGCATAACGCATAACGCATAACGCATAACGCATAACGCATAACGCATAACGCATAACGCATAACGCATAACGCATAACGCATAACGCATAACGCATAACGCATAACGCATAACGCATAACGCATAACGCATAACGCATAACGCATAACGCATAACGCATAACGCATATCGCATAACGCATAACGCATAACGCATAACGCATAACGCATAACGCATAACGCATAACGCATAACGCATAACGCATAACGCTTAACGCATAACGCATAACGCATAACGCTTAACGCATAGCCCATAACGCATAGCCCATAACTCATAACGCATAACGCATCGCGCATAACGCATAACGGATAACGCATAACGCATAACGCATAACGCATAACGGATAACGCATAACGCTTAACGCATAGCCCATAGCGCATAACGCATAACGCATAACGCATAACGCATAACGCATAACGCATAACGCATAACGCATAACGCATAACGCATAACGCATAACGCATAACGCTTAACACATAACGCATAACGCATAACGCATAACGCATAATGCATAACGCATAACGCATAACGCATAACGCATAACGCATAACGCATAACGCATATCGCATAACGCATAACGCATAACGCATAACGCATAACGCATAACGCATAACGCATAACGCATAACGCATAACGCATAACGCATATCGCATAACGCATAACGCTTAACGCATAACGCTTAACGCATAATGCATTACGCATAACGCATAACGCATAACGGATAACGCATGACGCATAACGCATAGCGCATAACGCATAACGCATAACGCATAACGCATAACGCATAACGCATAACGCATAACGCATAACGCATAACGCATAACGCATAACGCATAACGCATAACGCATAACGCATAACGCATAACGCATAACGCTTAACGCATAACGAATAACGCATAACGCATAACGCATAACGCTTAACGCATAGCCCATAACGCATAGCCCATAACTCATAACGCATAACGCATAACGGATAACGCATAACGCATAACGCATAACGCATAACGGATAACGCATAACGCTTAACGCATAGCCCATAGCGCATAACGCATAACGCATAACGCATAACGCATAACGCATAACGCATAACGCATAACGCATAACGCTTAACACATAACGCATAACGCATAACGCATAACGCATAATGCATAACGCATAACGCATAACGCATAACGCATAACGCATAACGCATAACGCATATCGCATAACGCATAACGCATAACGCATAACGCATAACGCATAACGCATAACGCATAACGCATAACGCATAACGCATATCGCATAACGCATAACGCTTAACGCATAACGCTTAACGCATAACGCATTACGCATAACGCATAACGCATAACGGATAACGCATGACGCATAACGCATAGCGCATAACGCATAACTCATAACGCATAACGCATAACGCTTAACGCATAGCCCATAACGCATAACGCATAACGCATCACGCATAACGCATAACGCATAACGCATAACGCATAACGCATAACGCATAACGCATAACGCATAACGCATAACGCATAACGCATAACGCATAACGCATAACGCATAACGCATAACGCATAACGCATAACGCATAACGCATAACGCATAACGCATAACGCATAACGCATAACGCATAACGCATAACGCATAACGCATAACGCATAACGCATAACGCATAACGCATAACGCATAACGCATAACGCATAACGCATAACGCATAACGCATAACGCATAACGCATAACGCATAACGCATAACGCATAACGCATAACGCATAACGCATAACGCATAACGCATAACGCATAACGCATAACGCATAATGCATAACGCATAACGCTTAACGCATAGCCCATAACGCATAACGCATAACGCATCACGCATAACGCATAACGGATAACGCATAACGCATAACGTATAACGCATAACGCATAACGTATAACGCGTAACGCATAACGCATAACGCATAACGCATAACGCATAACGCATAACGCATAACGCATAACGCATAACGCATAACGCATAACGCATAACGCATAATGCATAACGCATAACGCTTAACGCATAGCCCATAACGCATAACGCATAACGCATCACGCATAACGCATAACGGATAACGCATAACGCATAACGTATAACGCATAACGCATAACGTATAACGCGTAACGCATAACGCATAACGCATAACGCATAACACATATCGCATAACGCATAACGCATAACGCTTAACGCATAACGCATAACGCATAACGCATAACGCATAACGGATAACGCATAACGCATAACGCATATCGCATAACGCATAACGCTTAACGCATAACGCTTAACGCATAACGCATAACGCATAACGCATAACGCATAACGCATAACGCATGACGCATAACGCATAACGCATAACGCATAACGCATAACGCATAACGCATAACGCATAACGCATAACGCATAACGCATAACGCATAACGCATAACGCATAACGCATAACGCATAACGCATAACGCATAACGCATAACGCATAACGCATAACGCATAACGCATAACGCATAACGCATAACGCATAACGCATATCGCATAACGCATAACGCATAACGCTTAACGCATAACGCATAACGCATAACGCATAACGCATAACGCATAACGCATAACGCATAACGCATAACGCATAACGCATAACGCATAACGCATAACGCATAACGCATAACGCACAACGCATAACGCATAACGCATAACGCATAACGCATAACGCATAACGCATAACGCATAACGCATAACGCATAACGCATAACGCATAACGCATAACGCATAACGCATAACGCATAACGCATAACGCATAACGCATAACGCATAACGCATAACGCATAACGCATAACGCATAACGCATAACGCATAACGCATAACGCATAACGCATAACGCATAACGCATAACGCATAACGCATAACGCATAACGCATAACGCATAACGCATAACGCATAACGCATAACGCATAACGCATAACGCATAACGCATAACGCATAACGCATAACGCATAACGCATAACGCATAACGCATAACGCATAACGCATAACGCATAACGCATAACGCATAACGCATAACGCATAACGCATAACGCATAACGCTTAACGCATAACGCATAACGCATAACGCTTAACGCATAGCCCATAACGCATAGCCCATAACTCATAACGCATAACGCATCGCGCATAACGCATAACGGATAACGCATAACGCATAACGCATAACGCATAACGGATAACGCATAACGCTTAACGCATAGCCCATAGCGCATAACGCATAACGCATAATGCATAACGCATAACGCATAACGCATAACGCATAACGCATAACGCATAACGCATAACGCATAACGCATAACGCATATCGCATAACGCATAACGCTTAACGCATAACGCATTACGCATAACGCATAACGCATAACGGATAACGCATGACGCATAACGCATAACGCACAACGCAGAACGCATAACGCATAACGCATAACGCATAACGCATAACGCATAACGCATAACGCATAACGCATAACGCATAACGCATAACGCATAACGCATAACGCATAACGCATAACGCATAACGCATAACGCATAACGCATAACGCATAACGCATAACGCATAACGCATAACGCATAACGCATAACGCATAACGCATAACGCTTAACGCATAACGCATAACGCATAACGCTTAACGCATAGCCCATAACGCATAGCCCATAACTCATAACGCATAACGCATCGCGCATAACGCATAACGGATAACGCATAACGCATAACGCATAACGCATAACGGATAACGCATAACGCTTAACGCATAGCCCATAGCGCATAACGCATAACGCATAACGCATAACGCATAACGCATAACGCATAACGCATAACGCATAACGCATAACGCATAACGCATAACGCTTAACACATAACGCATAACGCATAACGCATAACGCATAATGCATAACGCATAACGCATAACGCATAACGCATAACGCATAACGCATATCGCATAACGCATAACGCATAACGCATAACGCATAACGCATAACGCATAACGCATAACGCATAACGCATAACGCATAACGCATATCGCATAACGCATAACGCTTAACGCATAACGCTTAACGCATAACGCATTACGCATAACGCATAACGCATAACGGATAACGCATGACGCATAACGCATAGCGCATAACGCATAACGCATAACGCATAACGCATAACGCATAACGCATAACGCATAACGCATAACGCATAACGCATAACGCATAACGCATAACGCATAACGCATAACGCATAACGCATAACGCATAACGCATAACGCATAACGCTTAACGCATAACGAATAACGCATAACGCATAACGCATAACGCTTAACGCATAGCCCATAACGCATAGCCCATAACTCATAACGCATAACGCATCGCGCATAACGCATAACGGATAACGCATAACGCATAACGCATAACGCATAACGGATAACGCATAACGCTTAACGCATAACGGATAACGCATGACGCATAACGCATAGCGCATAACGCATAACTCATAACGCATAACGCATAACGCTTAACGCATAGCCCATAACGCATAACGCATAACGCATCACGCATAACGCATAACGCATAACGCATAACGCATAACGCATAACGCATAACGCATAACGCATAACGCATAACGCATAACGCATAACGCATAACGCATAACGCATAACGCATAACGCATAACGCATAACGCATAACGCATAACGCATAACGCATAACGCATAACGCATAACGCATAACGCATAACGCATAACGCATAACGCATAATGCATAACGCATAACGCTTAACGCATAGCCCATAACGCATAACGCATAACGCATCACGCATAACGCATAACGGATAACGCATAACGCATAACGTATAACGCATAACGCATAACGTATAACGCGTAACGCATAACGCATAACGCATAACGCATAACACATATCGCATAACGCATAACGCATAACGCTTAACGCATAACGCATAACGCATAACGCATAACGCATAACGGATAACGCATAACGCATAACGCATATC
Source organism: Lasioglossum baleicum (assembly GCF_051020765.1). Taxonomy (NCBI): domain Eukaryota; kingdom Metazoa; phylum Arthropoda; class Insecta; order Hymenoptera; family Halictidae; genus Lasioglossum; species Lasioglossum baleicum. Next base: position 42,595 of record NW_027469545.1, read on the forward strand.
GCATAACGCATAACGCTTAACGCATAACGCTTAACGCATAACGCATAACGCATAACGCATAACGCATAACGCATAACGCTTAACGCATAACGCATAACGCATAACGCATAACGCATAACGCATAACGCATAACGCATAACGCATAACGCATAACGCATAACGCATAACGCATAACGCATAACGCATAACGCATAACGCATATCGCATAACGCATAACGCTTAACGCATAACGCATTACGCATAACGCATAACGCATAACGGATAACGCATGACGCATAACGCATAACGCACAACGCAGAACGCATAACGCATAACGCATAACGCATAACGCATAACGCATAACGCATAACGCATAACGCATAACGCATAACGCATAACGCATAACGCATAACGCATAACGCATAACGCATAACGCATAACGCATAACGCATAACGCATAACGCATAACGCATAACGCATAACGCATAACGCATAACGCATAACGCATAACGCATAACGCATAACGCATAACGCATAACGCATAACGCATAACGCATAACGCATAACGCATAACGCATAACGCATAACGCATAACGCATAACGCATAACGCATAACGCATAACGCATAACGCATAACGCATAACGCATAACGCATAACGCATAACGCATAACGCATAACGCATAACGCATAACGCATAACGCATAACGCATAACGCATAACGCATAACGCATAACGCATAACGCATAACGCATAACGCATAACGCATAACGCATAACGCATAACGCATAACGCATAACGCATAACGCATGACGCATAACGCATAACTCATAACGCATAACGCATAACGCATAACGCATAATGCATAACGCATAACGCTTAACGCATAGCCCATAACGCATAACGCATAACGCATCACGCATAACGCATAACGTATAACGCGTAACGCATAACGCATAACGAATAACGCATAACGCTTAACGCATAACGCATAACGCATAACGGATAACGCTTAACGCATAACGCATAACGCATAACGCATAACGCATAACGCATAACGGATAACGCATAACGCATATCGCATAACGCATAACGCTTAACGCATAACGCTTAACGCATAACGCATAACGCATAACGCATAACGCATAACGCATAACGCTTAACGCATATCGCATAACGCATAACGCTTAACGCATAACGCTTAACGCATAACGCATAACGCATAACGCATAACGCATAACGCATAACGCATAACGCATAACGCATAACGCATAACGCATTACGGATAACGCATAACGCATAACGCATAACGCTTAACGCATAACGCCTAACGCATAACGCATAACGCATAACGCATAACGCATCACGCATAACGCATAACGTATAACGCGTAACGCATAACGCATAACGAATAACGCATAACGCTTAACGCATAACGCATAACGCATAACGGATAACGCATAACGCATAACGTATAACGCATAACGCATAACGTATAACGCGTAACGCATAACGCATAACGCATAACACATATCGCATAACGCATAACGCATAACGCTTAACGCATAACGCATAACGCATAACGCATAACGCATAACGGATAACGCATAACGCATATCGCATAACGCATAACGCATAACGTATAACGCGTAACGCATAACGCATAACGCATAACGCATAACGCATAACGCATAACGCATAACGCATAACGCATAACGCATAACGCATAACGCATAACGCATAACGCATAACGCATAACGCATAACGCATAACGCATAACGCATAACGCATAACGCATAACGCATAACGCTTAACGCATAACGCATAACGCATAACGCATAACGCATAACGCATAACGCATAACGCATAACGCATAACGCATAACGCATAACGCATAACGCATAACGCATAACGCATAACGCATAACGCATAACGCATAACACATAACGCATAACGCATAACGCATAACACATAACGCATAACGTTCAATGAAAAAGTCATAACGTATAACGGATAACGCATAACGCATAACGCATAACGCATAACGCATAACGCATAACGCATAACGCATAACGCATAACGCATAACGCATAACGCATAACGCATAACGCATAACGCATAACGCATAACGCATAACGCATAACGCATAACGCATAACGCATAACGCATAACGCATAACGCATAACGCATAACGCATAACGCATAACGCATAACGCATAACACATAACGCATAACGCATAACGCTTAACGCATAACGCATTACGCATAACGCATAACGCATAACGGATAACGCATGACGCATAACGCATAACGCACAACGCATAACGCACAACGCATAACGCATAACGCATAACGCATAACGCATAACGCATAACGCATAACGCATAACGCATAACGCATAACGCATAACGCATAACGCATAACGCATAACGCATAACGCATAACGCATAACGCATAACGCATAACGCATAACGCATAACGCATAACGCATAACGCATAACGCATAACGCATAACGCATAACGCATAACGCATAACGCATAACGCATAACGCATAACGCATAACGCATAACGCATAACGCATAACGCATAACGCATAACGCATAACGCATAACGCATAACGCATAACGCATAACGCATAACGCATAACGCATAACGCATAACGCATAACGCATAACGCATAACGCATAACGCATAACGCATAACGCATAACGCATAACGCATAACGCATAACGCATAACGCATAACGCATAACGCATAACGCATAACGCATAACGCATAACGCATAACGCATAACGCATAACGCATAACGCATAACGCATAACGCATGACGCATAACGCATAACGCATAACGCATAACGCATAACGCATAACGCATAATGCATAACGCATAACGCTTAACGCATAGCCCATAACGCATAACGCATAACGCATCACGAATAACGCATAACGTATAACGCGTAACGCATAACGCATAACGAATAACGCATAACGCTTAACGCATAACGCATAACGCATAACGGATAACGCATAACGCATAACGTATAACGCATAACGCATAACGTATAACGCGTAACGCATAACGCATAACGCATAACACATATCGCATAACGCATAACGCATAACGCTTAACGCATAACGCATAACGCATACCGCATAACGGATAACGCATAACGCATAACGCATATCGCATAACGCATAACGCTTAACGCATAACGCTTAACGCATAACGCATAACGCATAACGCATAACGCATAACGCATAACGCTTAACGCATAACGCATAACGCATAACGCATAACGCATAACGCATAACGCATAACGCATAACGCATAACGCATAACGCATAACGCATAACGCATTACGGATAACGCATAACGCATAACGCATAACGCTTAACGCATAACGCCTAACGCATAACGCGTAACGCATAATGCATAACGCATAACGCTTAACGCATAGCCCATAACGCATAACGCATAACGCATCGCGCATAACGCATAACGGATAACGCATAACGCATAACGCATAACGCATAACGCATAACGCATAACGGATAACGCATAACGCATAACGCATAACGTATAACGCATAACGCATAACGTATAACGCGTAACGCATAACGCATAACGCATAACACATATCGCATAACGCATAACGCATAACGCTTAACGCATAACGCATAACGCATAACGCATAACGCATAACGGATAACGCATAACGCATAACGCATATCGCATAACGCATAACGCTTAATGCATAACGCTTAACGCATAACGCATAACGCATAACGCATAACGCTTAACGCATAACGCATAACGCATAACGCATAACGCATAACGCATAACGCATAACGCATAACGCATAACGCATAACGCATAACGCATAACACATAACGCATAACGTTCAATGAAAAAGTCATAACGCATAACGGATAACGCATAACGCATAACGCATAACGCATAACGCATAACGCATAACGCATAACGCATAACGCATAACGCATAACGCATAACGCATAACGCATAACGCATAACGCATAACGCATAACGCATAACGCATAACGCATAACGCATAACGCATAACGCATAACGCATAACGCATAACGCATAACGCATAACGCATAACGCATAACGCATAACGCATAACGCATAACGCATAACGCATAACGCATAACGCATAACGCATAACGCATAACGCATAACGCATAACGCATAACGCATAACGCATAACGCATAACGCATAACGCATAACGCATAACGCATAACGCATAACGCATAACGCTTAACGCATAACGCATAACGCATAACGCATAACGCATAATGCATAACGCATAACGCTTAACGCATAGCCCATAACGCATAGCCCATAACGCATAACGCATAACGCATCGCGCATAACGCATAACGGATAACGCATAACTCATAACGCATAACGCATAACGGATAACGCATAACGCTTAACGCATAGCCCATAGCGCATAACGCATAACGCATAACGCATAACGCATAACGCATAACGCATAACGCATAACGCATAACGCATAACGCATAACGCATAACGCATAACGCTTAACACATAACGCATAACGCATAACGCATAACGCATAACGCATAACGCATAATGCATAACGCATAACGCTTAACGCATAGCCCATAGCGCATAACGCATAACGCATAACGCATAACGCATAACGCATAACGCATAACGCATAACGCATAACGCATAACGCATAACGCATAACGCATAACGCATAACGCATAACGCATAACGCATAACGCATAACGCATAACGCATAACGCATAACGCATAACGCATAACGCATAACGCATAACGCATAACGCATAACGCATAACGCATAACGCATAACGCATAACGCATAACGCATAACGCATAACGCATAACGCATAACGCATAACGCATAACGCATAACGCATAACGCATAACGCATAACGCATAACGCATAACGCATAACGCATAACGCATAACGCATAACGCATAACGCATAACGCATAACGCATAACGCATAACGCATAACGCATTACGCATAACGCATATCGCATAACGCATAACGCTTAACGCATAACGCATTACGCATAACGCATAACGCATAACGGATAACGCATGACGCATGACGCATAACGCACAACGCATAACGCACAACGCATAACGCATAACGCATAACGCATAACGCATAACGCATAACGCATAACGCATAACGCATAACGCATAACGCATAACGCATAACGCATAACGCATAACGCATAACGCATAACGCATAACGCATAACGCATAACGCATAACGCATAACGCATAACGCATAACGCATAACGCATAACGCATAACGCATAACGCATAACGCATAACGCATAACGCATAACGCATAACGCATAACGCATAACGCATAACGCATAACGCATAACGCATAACGCATAACGCATAACGCATAACGCATAACGCATAACGCATAACGCATAACGCATAACGCATAACGCATAACGCATAACGCATAACGCATAACGCATAACGCATAACGCATAACGCATAACGCATAACGCATAACGCATAACGCATAACGCATAACGCATAACGCATAACGCATAACGCATAACGCATAACGCCTAACGCATAACGCATAACGCATAACGCATAACGCATAACGCATAACGCATAACGCATAACGCATAACGCATAACGCATAACGCATAACGCATAACGCATAACGCATAACGCATAACGCATAACGCATAACGCATAACGCATAACGCATAACGCATAACGCATAACGCATAACGCATAACGCATAACGCATAACGCATAACGCACAACGCATAACGCATAACGCATAACGCATAACGCATAACGCATAACGCATAACGCATAACGCATAACGCATAACGCATAACGCATAACGCATAACGCATAACGCATAACGCATAACGCATAACGCATAACGCATAACGCATAACGCATAACGCATAACGCATAACGCATAACGCATAACGCATAACGCATAACGCATAACGCATAACGCATAACGCATAACGCATAACGCATAACGCATAACGCATAACGCATAACGCATAACGCATAACGCATAACGCATAACGCATAACGCATAACGCATAACGCATAACGCATAACGCATAACGCATAACGCATAACGCATAACGCATAACGCATAACGCATAACGCATAACGCATAACGCATAACGCATAACGCATAACGCATAACGCATAACGCATAACGCATAACGCATAACGCATAACGCATAACGCATAACGCATAACGCATAACGCATAACGCATAACGCATAACGCATAACGCATAACGCATAACGCATAACGCATAACGCATAACGCATGACGCATAACGCATAACGCATAACGCATAACGCATAACGCATAACGCATAACTCATAACGCATAACGCATAACGCATAACGCATAACGCATAATGCATAACGCATAACGCTTAACGCATAGCCCATAACGCATAACGCATAACGCATCACGCATAACGCATAACGTATAACGCGTAACGCATAACGCATAACGAATAACGCATAACGCTTAACGCATAACGCATAACGCATAACGGATAACGCATAACGCATAACGTATAACGCATAACGCATAACGTATAACGCGTAACGCATAACGCATAACGCATAACACATATCGCATAACGCATAACGCATAACGCTTAACGCATAACGCATAGCGCATAACGCATAACGGATAACGCATAACGCATAACGCATATCGCATAACGCATAACGCTTAACGCATAACGCTTAACGCATAACGCATAACGCATAACGCATAACGCATAACGCATAACGCATAACGCTTAACGCATAACGCATAACGCATAACGCATAACGCATAACGCATAACGCATAACGCATAACGCATAACGCTTAACGCATAACGCATAACGCATAACGCTTAACGCATAACGCTTAACGCATAACGCATAACGCATAACGCATAACGCATAACGCATAACGCTTAACGCATAACGCATAACGCATAACGCATAACGCATAACGCATAACGCATAACGCATAACGCATAACGCATAACGCATAACGCATAACGCATAACGCATAACGCATAACGCATAACGCATAACGCATAACGCATAACGCATAACGCATAACGCATAACGCATAACGCATAACGCATAACGCATAACGCATAACGCATAACGCATAACGCATAACGCATAACGCATAACGCATAACGCATAACGCATAACGCATAACGCATAACGCATAACGCATAACGCATAACGCATAACGCATAACGCATAACGCATAACGTATAACGCATAACGCATAACGCATAACGCATAACGCATGACGCATGACGCATAACGCATAACGCATAACGCATAACGCATAACGCATAACGCATAACGCATAACGCATAACGCATAACGCATAACGCATAACGCATAACGCATAACGCATAACGCATAACGCATAACGCATAATGCATAACGCATAACGCTTAACGCATAGCCCATAACGCATAACGCATAACGCATCACGCATAACGCATAACGTATAACGCGTAACGCATAACGCATAACGAATAACGCATAACGCTTAACGCATAACGCATAACGCATAACGGATAACGCATAACGCATAACGTATAACGCATAACGCATAACGTATAACGCGTAACGCATAACGCATAACGCATAACACATATCGCATAACGCATAACGCATAACGCTTAACGCATAACGCATAACGCATAACGCATAACGCATAACGGATAACGCATAACGCATAACGCATATCGCATAACGCATAACGCTTAACGCATAACGCTTAACGCATAACGCATAACGCATAACGCATAACGCATAACGCATAACGCTTAACGCATAACGCATAACGCATAACGCATAACGCATAACGCATAACGCATAACGCATAACGCATAACGCATAACGCATAACGCATAACGCATAACGCATAACGCATAACACATAACGCATAACGCATAACGCATAACGCATAACACATAACGCATAACGCATAACGCATAACGCATAACGCATAACGCATAACGCATAACGCATAATGCATAACGCATAACGCTTAACGCATAGCCCATAACGCATAACGCATAACGCATCACGCATAACGCATAACGTATAACGCGTAACGCATAACGCATAACGAATAACGCATAACGCTTAACGCATAACGCATAACGCATAACGGATAACGCATAACGCATAACGTATAACGCATAACGCATAACGTATAACGCGTAACGCATAACGCATAACGCATAACACATATCGCATAACGCATAACGCATAACGCTTAACGCATAACGCATAACGCATAACGCATAACGGATAACGCATAACGCATAACGCATATCGCATAACGCATAACGCTTAACGCATAACGCTTAACGCATAACGCATAACGCATAACGCATAACGCATAACGCATAACGCTTAACGCATAACGCATAACGCATAACGCATAACGCATAACGCATAACGCATAACGCATAACGCATAACGCATAACGCATAACGCATAACGCATAACGCATAACGCATAACGCATAACGCATAACGCATAACACATAACGCATAACGCATAACGCATAACGCATAACACATAACGCATAACGTTCAATGAAAAAGTCATAACGTATAACGGATAACGCATAACGCATAACGCATAACGCATAACGCATAACGCATAACGCATAACGCATAACGCATAACGCATAACGCATAACGCATAACGCATAACGCATAACGCATAACGCATAACGCATAACGCATAACGCATAACGCATAACGCATAACGCATAACGGATAACGCATAACGCATAACGCATAACGCATAACGCATAACGCATAACGCATAACGCATAACGCATAACGCATAACGCATAACGCATAACGCATAACGCATAACGCATAACGCATAACGCATAACGCATAACGCATAACGCATAACGCATAACGCATAACGCATAACGCATAACGCATAACGCATAACGCATAACGCATAACGCATAACGCATAACGCATAACGCATAACGCATAACGCATAACGCATAACGCATAACGCATAACGCATAACGCATAACGCATAACGCATAACGCATAACGCATAACGCATAACGCATAACGCATAACGCATAACGCATAACGCATAACGCATAACGCATAACGCATAACGCATAACACATAACGCATAACGCATAACGCATAACGCATAACACATAACGCATAACGTTCAATGAAAAAGTCATAACGTATAACGGATAACGCATAACGCATAACGCATAACGCATAACGCATAACGCATAACGCATAACGCATAACGCATAACGCATAACGCATAACGCATAACGCATAACGCATAACGCATAACGCATAACGCATAACGCATAACGCATAACGCATAACGCATAACGCATAACGGATAACGCATAACGCATAACGCATAACGCATAACGCATAACGCATAACGCATAACGCATAACGCATAACGCATAACGCATAACGCATAACGCATAACGCATAACGCATAACGCATAACGCATAACGCATAACGCATAACGCATAACGCATAACGCATAACGCATAACGCATAACGCATAACGCATAACGCATAACGCATAACGCATAACGCATAACGCATAACGCATAACGCATAACGCATAACGCATAACGCATAACGCATAACGCATAACGCATAACGCATAACGCATAACGCATAACGCATAACGCATAACGCATAACGCATAACGCATAACGCATAACGCATAACGCATAACGCATAACGCATAACGCATAACGCATAACGCTTAACGCATAACGCATAACGCATAACGCATAACGCATAACGCATAACGCATAACGCATAACGCATAACGCATAACGCATAACGCATAACGCATAATGCATAACGCATAACGCTTAACGCATAGCCCATAACGCATAACGCATAACGCATCACGCATAACGCATAACGTATAACGCGTAACGCATAACGCATAACGAATAACGCATAACGCTTAACGCATAACGCATAACGCATAACGGATAACGCATAACGCATAACGTATAACGCATAACGCATAACGTATAACGCGTAACGCATAACGCATAACGCATAACACATATCGCATAACGCATAACGCATAACGCTTAACGCATAACGCATAACGCATAACGCATAACGCATAACGGATAACGCATAACGCATAACGCATATCGCATAACGCATAACGCTTAACGCATAACGCTTAACGCATAACGCATAACGCATAACGCATAACGCATAACGCATAACGCTTAACGCATAACGCATAACGCATAACGCATAACGCATAACGCATAACGCATAACGCATAACGCATAACGCATAACGCATAACGCATAACGCATAACGCATAACGCATAACGCATAACGCATAACGCATAACGCATAACGCATAACGCATAACGCATAACGCATAACGCATAACGCATAACGCATAACGCATAACGCATAACGCATAACGCATAACGCATAACGCATAACGCATAACGCATAACGCATAACGCATAACGCTTAACGCATAACGCATAACGCATAACGCATAACGCATAATGCATAACGCATAACGCTTAACGCATAGCCCATAACGCATAGCCCATAACTCATAACACATAACGCATCGCGCATAACGCATAACGGATAACGCATAACGCATAACGCATAACGCATAACGGATAACGCATAACGCTTAACGCATAGCCCATAGCGCATAACGCATAACGCATAACGCATAACGCATAACGCATAACGCATAACGCATAACGCATAACGCATAACGCATAACGCTTAACACATAACGCATAACGCATAACGCATAACGCATAATGCATAACGCATGACGCATAACGCATAACGCATAACGCATAACGCATATCGCATAACGCATAACGCATAACGCATAACGCATAACGCATAACGCATAACGCATAACGCATAACGCATAACGCATATCGCATAACGCATAACGCTTAACGCATAACGCTTAACGCATAACGCATTACGCATAACGCATAACGCATAACGGATAACGCATGACGCATAACGCATAACGCATAACGCATAACTCATAACGCATAACGCATAACGCTTAACGCATAGCCCATAACGCATAACGCATAACGCATCACGCATAACGCATAACGTATAACGCGTAACGCATAACAGATAACGAATAACGCATAACGCTTAACGCATAACGCATAACGCATAACGGATAACGCATAACGGATAACGCATAACGCATAACGTATAACGCGTAACGCGTAACGCATAACGCATAACGCATAACGCATAACGCATAACGCATAACGCATAACGCATAACGCATAACGCATAACGCATAACGCATAACGCATAACGCATAACGCATAACGCATAACGCATAACGCATAACGCATAACGCATAACGCATAACGCATAACGCATAACGCATAACGCATAACGGATAACGCATAACGCATAACGCATAACGCATAACGCATAACGCATAACGGATAACGCATAACGCATAACGCATAACGCATAACGCATAACGCATAACGCATAACGCATAACGCATAACGCATAACACATATCGCATAACGCATAACGCATAACGCTTAACGCATAACGCATAACGCATAACGCATAACGCATAACGGATAACGCATAACGCATAACGCATAACGCATAACGCATAACGCATAACGCATAACGCATAACGCATAACGCATAACGCATAACGCATAACGCATAACGCATAACGCATAACGCATAACGCATAACGCATAACGCATAACGCATAACGCATAACGCATAACGCATAACGCATAACGCATAACGCATAACGCATAACGCATAACGTATAACGCATAACGCATAACGCATAACGCATAACGCATGACGCATGACGCATAACGCATAACGCATAACGCATAACGCATAACGCATAACGCATAACGCATAACGCATAACGCATAACGCATAACGCATAACGCATAACGCATAACGCATAACGCATAACGCATAACGCATAATGCATAACGCATAACGCTTAGCGCATAGCCCATAACGCATAACGCATAACGCATCACGCATAACGCATAACGTATAACGCGTAACGCATAACGCATAACGAATAACGCATAACGCTTAACGCATAACGCTTAACGCATAACGCATAACGCATAACGCATAACGCATAACGCATAACGCTTAACGCATAACGCATAACGCATAACGCATAACGCATAACGCATAACGCATAACGCATAACGCATAACGCATAACGCATAACGCATAACGCATAACGCATAACGCATAACGCATAACGCATAACGCATAACACATAACGCATAACGCATAACGCATAACGCATAACACATAACGCATAACGTTCAATGAAAAAGTCATAACGTATAACGGATAACGCATAACGCATAACGCATAACGCATAACGCATAACGCATAACGCATAACGCATAACGCATAACGCATAACGCATAACGCATAACGCATAACGCATAACGCATAACGCATAACGCATAACGCATAACGCATAACGCATAACGCATAACGCATAACGCATAACGCATAACGCATAACGCATAACGCATAACGCATAACGCATAACGCATAACGCATAACGCATAACGCATAACGCATAACGCATAACGCATAACGCATAACGCATAACGCATAACGCATAACGCATAACGCATAACGCATAACGCATAACGCATAACGCATAACGCATAACGCATAACGCATAACGCATAACGCATAACGCATAACGCATAACGCATAACGCATAACGCATAACGCATAACGCATAACGCATAACGCATAACGCATAACGCATAACGCATAACGCATAACGCATAACGCTTAACGCATAACGCATAACGCATAACGCATAACGCATAATGCATAACGCATAACGCTTAACGCATAGCCCATAACGCATAGCCCATAACTCATAACGCATATCGCATAACGCATAACGCATAACGCATAACGCATAACGCATAACGCATAACGCATAACGCATAACGCATAACGCATAACGCATATCGCATAACGCATAACGCTTAACGCATAACGCTTAACGCATAACGCATTACGCATAACGCATAACGCATAACGGATAACGCATGACGCATAACGCATAACGCATAACGCATAACTCATAACGCATAACGCATAACGCTTAACGCATAGCCCATAACGCATAACGCATAACGCATCACGCATAACGCATAACGTATAACGCGTAACGCATAACAGATAACGAATAACGCATAACGCTTAACGCATAACGCATAACGCATAACGGATAACGCATAACGGATAACGCATAACGCATAACGTATAACGCGTAACGCGTAACGCATAACGCATAACGCATAACGCATAACGCATAACGCATAACGCATAACGCATAACGCATAACGCATAACGCATAACGCATAACGCATAACGCATAACGCATAACGCATAACGCATAACGCATAACGCATAACGCATAACGCATAACGCATAACGCATAACGCATAACGCATAACGGATAACGCATAACGCATAACGCATAACGCATAACGCATAACGCATAACGCATAACGCATAACGCATAACGCATAACACATATCGCATAACGCATAACGCATAACGCTTAACGCATAACGCATAACGCATAACGCATAACGCATAACGCATAACGGATAACGCATAACGCATAACGCATAACGCATAACGCATAACGCATAACGCATAACGCATAACGCATAACGCATAACGCATAACGCATAACGCATAACGCATAACGCATAACGCATAACGCATAACGCATAACGCATAACGCATAACGCATAACGCATAACGCATAACGCATAACGCATAACGCATAACGCATAACGCATAACGCATAACGCATAACGCATAACGCATAACGCATAACGCATAACGCATAACGCATAACGCATAACGTATAACGCATAACGCATAACGCATAACGCATAACGCATGACGCATGACGCATAACGCATAACGCATAACGCATAACGCATAACGCATAACGCATAACGCATAACGCATAACGCATAACGCATAACGCATAACGCATAACGCATAACGCATAACGCATAATGCATAACGCATAACGCTTAGCGCATAGCCCATAACGCATAACGCATACCGCATCACGCATAACGCATAACGTATAACGCGTAACGCATAACGCATAACGAATAACGCATAACGCTTAACGCATAACGCTTAACGCATAACGCATAACGCATAACGCATAACGCATAACGCATAACGCTTAACGCATAACGCATAACGCATAACGCATAACGCATAACGCATAACGCATAACGCATAACGCATAACGCATAACGCATAACGCATAACGCATAACGCATAACGCATAACGCATAACGCATAACGCATAACGCATAACGCATAACGCATAACGCATAACGCATAACGCATAACGCATAACGCATAACGCATAACGCATAACGCATAACGCATAACGCATAACGCATAACGCATAACGCATAACGCATAACGCATAACGCATAACGCATAACGCTTAACGCATAACGCATAACGCATAACGCATAACGCATAATGCATAACGCATAACGCTTAACGCATAGCCCATAACGCATAGCCCATAACTCATAACGCATAACGCATCGCGCATAACGCATAACGGATAACGCATAACGCATAACGCATAACGCATAACGGATAACGCATAACGCTTAACGCATAGCCCATAGCGCATAACGCATAACGCATAACGCATAACGCATAACGCATAACGCATAACGCATAACGCATAACGCATAACGCATAACGCATAACGCATAACGCATAACGCATAACGCATAACGCATAACGCATAACGCATAACGCATAACGCATAACGCATAACGCATAACGCATAACGCATAACGCATAACGCATAACGCATAACGCATAACGCATAACGCATAACGCATAACGCATAACGCATAACGCATAACGCATAACGCATATCGCATAACGCATAACGCATAACGCATAACGCATAACGCATAACGCATAACGCATAACGCATAACGCATAACGCATAACGCATAACGCATAACGCATAACGCATAACGCATAACGCATAACGCATAACGCATAACGCATAACGCATAACGCATAACGCATAACGCATAACGCATAACGCATAACGCCTAACGCAGAACGCATAACGCATAACGCTTAACGCATAACGCCTAACGCATAACGCGTAACGCATAATGCATAACGCATAACGCTTAACGCATAGCCCATAACGCATAACGCATAACGCATCGCGCATAACGCATAACGGATAACGCATAACGCATAACGCATAACGGATAACGCATACCGCATAACGCATAACGAATAACGCATAACGCATAACCCATAACGCATAACGCATAACGCATAACGGATAACGCAAGACGCATAACGCATAACGCATAACGCATAACGCGTAACGCATAATGCATAACGCATAACGCTTAACGCATAGCCCATAACGCATAACGCATAACGCATCGCGCATAACGCATAACGGATAACGCATAACGCATAACGCATAACGCATAACGGATAACGCATAACGCATAACGTATAACGCATAACGCATAACGCATAACGCATAACGCATAACGCATAACGCATGCCGCATAACACATATCGCATAACGCATAACGCATAACGCTTAACGCATAACGCATAACGCATAACGCATAACGCATAACGCATGCCGCATAACACATATCGCATAACGCATAACGCATAACGCTTAACGCATAACGCATAACGCATAACGCATAACGCATAACGGATAACGCATAACGCATAACGCATAACGCATAACGCATAACGCATAACGCATAACGCATAACGCATAACGCATAACGCATAACGCATAACGCATAACGCATAACGCATAACGCATAACGCATAACGCATAACGCATAACGCATAACGCATAACGCATAACGCATAACGCATAACGCATAACGCATAACGCATAACGCATAACGCATAACGCATAACGCATGACGCATGACGCATGACGCATAACGCATAACGCATAACGCATAACGCATAACGCATAACGCATAACGCATAACGCATAACGCATAACGCATAACGCATAACGCATAACGCATGACGCATAACGCATAACGCATAACGCATAACGCATAACGCATAACGCATAACGCATAACGCATAACGCATAACGCTTAACGCAGAACGCATAACGCATAACGCTTAACGCATAACGCCTAACGCATAACGCGTAACGCATAATGCATAACGCATAACGCTTAACGCATAGCCCATAACGCATAACGCATCGCGCATAACGCATAACGCATAACGCATAACGCATAACGCATAACGCATAACGCATAACGCATAACGCATAACGCATAACGCATAACGCATAACGCATAACGCATAACGCATAACGCATAACGCATGACGCATGACGCATAACGCATAACGCATAACGCATAACGCATAACGCATAACGCATAACGCATAACGCATAACGCATAACGCATAACGCATAACGCATAACACATGACGCATAACGCATAACGCATAACGCATAACGCATAACGCATAACGCATAACGCATAACGCATAACGCATAACGCATAACGCTTAACGCAGAACGCATAACGCATAACGCTTAACGCATAACGCCTAACGCATAACGCATAACGCATAACGCATAACGCATAACGCATAACGCATAACGCATAACGCATAACGCATAACGCATAACGCATAACGCATAACGCATAACGCATAACGCATAACGCATAACGCATAACGCATAACGCATAACGCATAACGCATAACGCATAACGCATAACGCATAACGCATAACGCATAACGCATAACGCATAACGCATAACGCATAACGCATAACGCATAACGCATAACGCATAACGTATAACGCATAACGCATAACGCATAACGCATGACGCATGACGCATGACGCATAACGCATAACGCATAACGCATAACGCATAACGCATAACGCATAACGCATAACGCATAACGCATAACGCATATCGCATAACGCATAACGCATAACGCATAACGCATAACGCATGACGCATAACGCATAACGCATAACGCATAACGCATAACGCATAACGCATAACGCATAACGCATAACGCATAACGCATAACGCATAACGCATAACGCTTAACGCAGAACGCATAACGCATAACGCTTAACGCATAACGCCTAACGCATAACGCGTAACGCATAATGCATAACGCATAACGCTTAACGCATAGCCCATAACGCATAACGCATAACGCATCGCGCATAACGCATAACGGATAACGCATAACGCAATACGCATAACGCATAACGGATAACGCATACCGCATAACGCATAACGAATAACGCATAACGCATAACCCATAACGCATAACGCATAACGCATAACGGATAACGCAAGACGCATAACGCATAACGCATAACGCATAACGCATAACGCATAACGCATAACGCATAACGCATAACGCATAACGCATAACGCATAACGCATAACGCATAACGCATAACGCATAACGCATAACGCATAACGCATAACGCATAACGCATAACGCATAACGCATAACGCATAACGCATAACGCATAACGCATAACGCATAACGCATAACGCATAACGCATAACGCATAACGCATAACGCATAACGCATAACGCATAACGCATAACGCTTAACGCAGAACGCATAACGCATAACGCTTAACGCATAACGCCTAACGCATAACGCGTAACGCATAATGCATAACGCATAACGCTTAACGCATAGCCCATAACGCATAACGCATAACGCATCGCGCATAACGCATAACGGATAACGCATAACGCATAACGCATAACGGATAACGCATACCGCATAACGCATAACGCATAACGCATAACGCATAACGCATAACGCATAACGCATAACGCATAACGCATAACGCATAACGCATAACGCATAACGCATAACGCATAACGCATAACGCATAACGCATAACGCATAACGCATAACGCATAACGCATAACGCATAACGCATAACGCATAACGCATAACGCTTAACGCAGAACGCATAACGCATAACGCTTAACGCATAACGCCTAACGCATAACGCGTAACGCATAATGCATAACGCATAACGCTTAACGCATAGCCCATAACGCATAACGCATAACGCATCGCGCATAACGCATAACGGATAACGCATAACGCATAACGCATAACGGATAACGCATACCGCATAACGCATAACGAATAACGCATAACGCATAACCCATAACGCATAACGCATAACGCATAACGCATAACGCATAACGGATAACGCAAGACGCATAACGCATAACGCATAACGCATAACGCGTAACGCATAATGCATAACGCATAACGCTTAACGCATAGCCCATAACGCATAACGCATAACGCATCGCGCATAACGCATAACGGATAACGCATAACGCATAACGCATAACGCATAACGGATAACGCATAACGCATAACGTATAACGCATAACGCATAACGCATAACGCATAACGCATAACGCATAACGCATAACACATATCGCATAACGCATAACGCATAACGCTTAACGCATAACGCATAACGCATAACGCATAACGCATAACGGATAACGCATAACGCATAACGCATAACGCATAACGCATAACGCATAACGCATAACGCATAACGCATAACGCATAACGCATAACGCATAACGCATAACGCATAACGCATAACGCATAACGCATAACGCATAACGCATAACGCATAACGCATAACGCATAACGCATAACGCATAACGCATAACGCATAACGCATAACGCATAACGCATAACGCATAACGCATAACGCATAACGCATAACGCATAACGCATAACGCATAACGCATAACGCATAATGCATAACGCATAACGCATAACGCATAACGCATAACGCATAACGCATAACGCATAACGCATAACGCATAACGCATGACGCATGACGCATAACGCATAACGCATAACGCATAACGCATAACGCATAACGCATAACGCATAACGCATAACGCATAACGCATAACGCATAACGCATAACGCATGACGCATAACGCATAACGCATAACGCATAACGCATAACGCATAACGCATAACGCATAACGCATAACGCATAACGCTTAACGCAGAACGCATAACGCATAACGCTTAACGCATAACGCCTAACGCATAACGCGTAACGCATAATGCATAACGCATAGCCCATAACGCATAACGCATCGCGCATAACGCATAACGGATACCGCATAACGCATAACGCATAACGCATAACGCATAACGGATAACGCATACCGCATAACGCATAACGAATAACGCATAACGCATAACGCATAACCCATAACGCATAACGCATAACGCATAACGCATAACGCATAACGCATAACGCATAACGCATAACGCATAACGCATAACGCATAACGTATAACGCATAACGCATAACGCATAACGCATAACGCATAACGCATAACGCATAACGCATAACGCATAACGCATAACGCATAACGCATAACGCATAACGCATGACGCATAACGCATAACGCATAACGCATAACGCATAACGCATAACGCATAACGCATAACGCATAACGCATAACGCATAACGCATAACGCATAACGCTTAACGCAGAACGCATAACGCATAACGCTTAACGCATAACGCCTAACGCATAACGCGTAACGCATAATGCATAACGCATAACGCTTAACGCATAGCCAAATAACGCATAACGCATAACGCATCGCGCATAACGCATAACGGATAACGCATAACGCATAACGCATAACGCATAACGCATAACGCATAACGCATAACGCATAACGCATAACGCATAACGCATAACGCATAACGCATAACGCATAACGCATAACGCATAACGCATAACGCATAACGCATAACGCATAACGCATAACGCATAACGCATAACGCATAACGCATAACGCATAACGCATAACGCATAACGCATAACGCATAACGCATAACGCTTAACGCAGAACGCATAACGCATAACGCTTAACGCATAACGCCTAACGCATAACGCGTAACGCATAATGCATAACGCATAACGCTTAACGCATAGCCCATAACGCATAACGCATAACGCATCGCGCATAACGCATAACGGATAACGCATAACGCATAACGCATAACGGATAACGCATACCGCATAACGCATAACGAATAACGCATAACGCATAACCCATAACGCATAACGCATAACGCATAACGCATAACGGATAACGCAAGACGCATAACGCATAACGCATAACGCATAACGCGTAACGCATAATGCATAACGCATAACGCTTAACGCATAGCCCATAACGCATAACGCATAACGCATCGCGCATAACGCATAACGGATAACGCATAACGCATAACGCATAACGCATAACGGATAACGCATAACGCATAACGTATAACGCATAACGCATAACGCATAACGCATAACGCATAACGCATAACGCATAACGCATAACGCATAACACATATCGCATAACGCATAACGCATAACGCATAACGCATAACGGATAACGCAAGACGCATAACGCATAACGCATAACGCATAACGCATAACGCATAACGCATAACGCATAACGCATAACGCATAACGCATAACGCATAACGCATAACGCATAACGCATAACGCATAACGCATAACGCATAACGCATAACGCATAACGCATAACGCATAACGCATAACGCATAACGCATAACGCATAACGCATAACGCATAACGCATAACGCATAACGCATAACGCATAACGCATAACGCATAACGCATAACGCATAACGCATAACGCATAACGCATAACGCATAACGCATAACGCATAACGCATAACGCATAACGCATAACGCATAACGCATAACGCATAACGCATAACGCATAACGCATAACGCATAACGCATAACGCATAACGCATAACGCATAACGCATAACGCATAACGCATAACGCATAACGCATAACGCATATCGCATAACGCATAACGCATAACGCATAACGCATAACGCATAACGCATAACGCATAACGCATAACGCATAACGCATAACGCATAACGCATATCGCATAACGCATAACGCTTAACGCATAACGCTTAACGCATAACGCATTACGCATAACGCATAACGCATAACGGATAACGCATGACGCATAACGCATAACGCATAACGCATAACTCATAACGCATAACGCATAACGCTTAACGCATAGCCCATAACGCATAACGCATAACGCATCACGCATAACGCATAACGTATAACGCGTAACGCATAACAGATAACGAATAACGCATAACGCTTAACGCATAACGCATAACGCATAACGGATAACGCATAACGGATAACGCATAACGCATAACGTATAACGCGTAACGCATAACGCATAACGCATAACGCATAACGCATAACGCATAACGCATAACGCATAACGCATAACGCATAACGCATAACGCATAACGCATAACGCATAACGCATAACGCATAACGCATAACGCATAACGCATAACGCATAACGCATAACGCATAACGCATAACGCATAACGCATAACGCATAACGCATAACGCATAACGCATAACGCATAACGCATAACGCATAACGCATAACGCATAACGCATAACGCATAACGCATAACGCATAACGCATAACGCATAACGCATAACGCATAACGCATAACGCATAACGCATAACGCATAACGCATAACACATATCGCATAACGCATAACGCATAACGCTTAACGCATAACGCATAACGCATAACGCATAACGCATAACGCATAACGCATAACGGATAACGCATAACGCATAACGCATAACGCATAACGCATAACGCTTAACGCATAACGCCTAACGCATAACGCGTAACGCATAATGCATAACGCATAACGCTTAACGCATAGCCCATAACGCATAACGCATAACGCATCGCGCATAACGCATAACGGATAACGCATAACGCATAACGCATAACGGATAACGCATAACGCATAACGTATAACGCATAACGCATAACGTATAACGCGTAACGCATAACGCATAACGCATAACACATAACGCATAACGCATAACGCATAACGCATAACGCATAACGCATAACGCATAACGCATAACGCATAACGCATAACGCATAACGCATAACGCATAACGCATAACGCATAACGCATAACGCATAACGCATAACGCATAACGCATAACGCATAACGCATAACGCATAACGCATAACGCATAACGCATAACGCATAACGCATAACGCATAACGCATAACGCATAACGCATAACGCTTAACGCATAACGCATAACGCATAACGCATAACGCATAACGCATTACGCATAACGCATATCGCATAACGCATAACGCTTAACGCATAACGCATTACGCATAACGCATAACGCATAACGGATAACGCATGACACATAACGCATAACGCACAACGCATAACGCATAACGCATAACGCATAACGCATAACGCATAACGCATAACGCATAACGCATAACGCATAACGCATAACGCATAACGCATAACGCATAACGCATAACGCATAACGCATAACGCATAACGCATAACGCATAACGCATAACGCATAACGCATAACGCATAACGCATAACGCATAACGCATAACGCATAACGCATAACGCATAACTCTTAACGCATAACGCATAACGCATAACGCATAACGCATAACGCATAACGCATAACGCATAACGCATAACGCATAACGCATAACGCATAACGCATAACGCATAACGCATAACGCATAACGCATAACGCATAACGCATAACGCATAACGCATAACGCATAACGCATAACGCATAACGCATAACGCATAACGCATAACGCATAACGCATAACGCATAACGCATAACGCATAACGCATAACGCATAACGCATAACGCATAACGCATAACGCATAACGCATAACGCATAACGCATAACGCATAACGCATAACGCATAACTCATAACGCATAACGCATAACGCATAACGCATAACGCATAACGCATAACGCATAACGCATAACGCATAACGCATAACGCATAACGCATAACGCATTACGCATAACGCTTAACGCATAACGCATAACGCATAACGCATAACGCATAATGCATAACGCATAACGCTTAACGCATAGCCCATAACGCATAGCCCATAACGCATAACGCATAACGCATCGCGCATAACGCATAACGGATAACGCATAACTCATAACGCATAACGCATAACGGATAACGCATAACGCTTAACGCATAGCCCATAGCGCATAACGCATAACGCATAACGCATAACGCATAACTCATAACGCATAACGCATAACGCTTAACACATAACGCATAACGCATAACGCATAACGCATAACGCATAATGCATAACGCATAACGCTTAACGCATAGCCCATAGCGCATAACGCATAACGCATAACGCATAACTCATAACGCATAACGCATAACGGATAACGCATAACGCTTAACGCATAACGTATAACGCGTAACGCATAACGCATAACGCATAACACATATCGCATAACGCATAACGCATAACGCTTAACGCATAACGCATAACGCATAACGCATAACGCATAACGCATTACGCATAACGCATATCGCATAACGCATAACGCTTAACGCATAACGCATTACGCATAACGCATAACGCATAACGGATAACGCATGACGCATAACGCATAACGCACAACGCATAACGCATAACGCATAACGCATAACGCATAACGCATAACGCATAACGCATAACGCATAACGCATAACGCATAACGCATAACGCATAACGCATAACGCATAACGCATAACGCATAACGCATAACGCATAACGCATAACGCATAACGCATAACGCATAACGCATAACGCATAACTCTTAACGCATAACGCATAACGCATAACGCATAACGCATAACGCATAACGCATAACGCATAACGCATAACGCATAACGCATAACGCATAACGCATAACGCATAACGCATAACGCATAACGCATAACGCATAACGCATAACGCATAACGCATAACGCATAACGCATAACGCATAACGCATAACGCATAACGCATAACGCATAACGCATAACGCATAACGCATAACGCATAACTCATAACGCATAACGCATAACGCATAACGCATAACGCATAACGCATAACGCATAACGCATAACGCATAACGCATAACGCATAAAGCATAACGCATAACGCATAACGCATAACGCATAACGCATAACGCATAACGCATAACGCATAACGCATAAGGCATAACGCATAACGCATAACGCATAACGCATAACGCATAACGCATAACGCATAACGCATAACGCATAACGCATAACGCATAACGCATAACGCATAACGCATAACGCATAACGCATAACGCATAACGCATAACGCATAACGCATAACGCATAACGCATAACGCATAACGCATAACGCATAACGCATAACGCATAACGCATAACGCATAACGCATAACGCATAACGCATAACGCATAACGCATAACGCATAACGCATAACTCATAACGCATAACGCATAACGCATAACGCATAACGCATAACGCATAACGCATATCGCATAACGCATAACGCTTAACGCATAACGCATTACGCATAACGCATAACGCATAACGGATAACGCATGACGCATAACGCATAACGCACAACGCATAACGCATAACGCATAACGCATAACGCATAACGCATAACGCATAACGCATAACGCATAACGCATAACGCATAACGCATAACGCATAACGCATAACGCATAACGCATAACGCATAACGCATAACGCATAACGCATAACGCATAACGCATAACGCATAACGCATAACGCATAACGCATAACGCATAACGCATAACGCATAACGCATAACGCATAACGCATAACGCATAACGCATAACGCATAACGCATAACGCATAACGCATAACGCATAACGCATAACGCATAACGCATAACGCATAACGCATAACGCATAACGCATAACGCATAACGCATAACGCATAACGCATAACGCATAACGCATAACGCATAACGCATAACGCATAACGCATAACGCATAACGCATAACGCATAACGCATAACGCATAACTCATAACGCATAACGCATAACGCATAACGCATAACGCATAACGCATAACGCATAACGCATAACGCATAACGCATAACGCATAACGCATAACGCATAACGCATAACGCATAACGCATAACGCATAACGCATAACGCATAACGCATAAGGCATAACGCATAACGCATAACGCATAACGCATAACGCATAACGCATAACGCATAACGCATAACGCATAACGCATAACTCATAACGCATAACGCATAACGCATAACGCATAACGCATGACGCATAACGCATAACGCATAACGCATAACGCATAACGCATAACGCTTAACGCATAGCCCATAACGCATAACGCATAACGCATCACGCATAACGCATAACGTATAACGCGTAACGCATAACGCATAACGAATAACGCATAACGCTTAACGCATAACGCATAACGCATAACGCATAACGGATAACGCATAACGCATAACGTATAACGCATAACGCATAACGTATAACGCATAACGCATAACGCATAACGCATATCGCATAACGCATAACGCTTAACGCATAACGCTTAACGCATAACGCATAACGCATAACGCATAACGCATAACGCATAACGCATAACGCATAACGCTTAACGCATAACGCATAACGCATAACGCATAACGCATAACGCATAACGCATAACGCATAACGCATAACGCATAACGCATAACGCATAACGCATAACGCATAACGCATAACACATAACGCATAACGCATAACGTTCAATGAAAAAGTCATAACGCATAACGGATAACGCATAACGCATAACGCATAACGCATAACGCATAACGCATAACGCATAACGCATAACGCATAACGCATAACGCATAACGCATAACGCATAACGCATAACGCATAACGCATAACGCATAACGCATAACGCATAACGCATAACTCATAACGCATAACGCATAACGCATAACGCATAACGCATGACGCATAACGCATAACGCATAACGCATAACGCATAACGCATAATGCATAACGCATAACGCTTAACGCATAGCCCATAACGCATAACGCATAACGCATAACGCATAACGCATAACGCATAACGCATAACGCATAACGCATAACGCATAACGCATAACGCATAACGCATAACGCATAACGCATAACGCTTAACGCATAACGCATAACGCATAACGCATAACGCATAATGCATAACGCATAACGCTTAACGCATAGCCCATAACGCATAGCCCATAACGCATAACGCATAACGCATCGCGCATAACGCATAACGGATAACGCATAACGCATAACGCATAACGCATAACGCATAACGCATAACGCATAACGCATAACGCATAACGCATAACGCATAACGCATAACGCATAACGCATAACGCATAACGCATAACGCATAACGCATAACGCATAACGCATAACGCATAACGCATACCGCATAACGCATAACGCGTAACGCGTAACGCATAACGCATAACGCATAACGCATAACGCATAACGCATAACGCATAACGCATAACGCATAACGCATAACGCATAACGCATAACGCATAACGCATAACGCATAACGCATAACGCATAACACATATCGCATAACGCATAACGCATAACGCTTAACGCATAACGCATAACGCATAACGCATAACGCATAACGCATAACGCATAACGGATAACGCATAACGCATAACGCATAACGCATAACGCATAACGCTTAACGCATAACGCCTAACGCATAACGCGTAACGCATAATGCATAACGCATAACGCTTAACGCATAGCCCATAACGCATAACGCATAACGCATCGCGCATAACGCATAACGGATAACGCATAACGCATAACGCATAACGCATAACGCATAAGGCATAACGCATAACGCATAACGCATAACGCATAACGCATAACGCATAACGCATAACGCATAACGCATAACGCATAACGCATAACGCATAACGCATAACGCATAACGCATAACGCATAACGCATAACGCATAACGCATAACGCATAACGGATAACGCATAACGCTTAACGCATAGCCCATAGCGCATAACGCATAACGCATAACGCATAACGCATAACTCATAACGCATAACGCATAACGCTTAACGCATAACGCATAACGCATAACGGATAACGCATAACGCATAACGCATATCGCATAACGCATAACGCTTAATGCATAACGCATAACGCATAACGCTTAACGCATAACGCATAACGCATAACGCATAACGCATAACGCATAACGCATAACGCATAACGCATAACACATAACGCATAACGTTCAATGAAAAAGTCATAACGCATAACGGATAACGCATAACGCATAACGCATAACGCATAACGCATAACGCATAACGCATAACGCATAACGCATAACGCATAACGCATAACGCATAACGCATAACGCATAACGCATAACGCATAACGCATAACGCATAACGCATAACGCATAACGCATAACGCATAACGCATAACGCATAACGCATAACGCATAACGCATAACGCATAACGCATAACGCATAACGCATAACGCATAACGCATAACGCATAACGCATAACGCATAACGCATAACGCATAACGCATAACGCATAACGCATAACGCATAACGCATAACGCATAACGCATAACGCATAACGCATAACGCATAACGCATAACGCATAACGCATAACGCATAACGCATAACGCATAACGCATAACGCATAACGCATTACGCATAACGCTTAACGCATAACGCATAACGCATAACGCATAACGCATAATGCATAACGCATAACGCTTAACGCATAGCCCATAACGCATAGCCCATAACGCATAACGCATAACGCATCGCGCATAACGCATAACGGATAACGCATAACTCATAACGCATAACGCATATCGGATAACGCATAACGCTTAACGCATAGCCCATAGCGCATAACGCATAACGCATAACGCATAACGCATAACTCATAACGCATAACGCATAACGCTTAACACATAACGCATAACGCATAACGCATAACGCATAACGCATAATGCATAACGCATAACGCTTAACGCATAGCCCATAGCGCATAACGCATAACGCATAACGCATAACGCATAACGCATAACGCATAACGCATAACGCATAACGCATAACGCATAACGCATAACGCATAACGCATAACGCATAACGCATAACGCATAACGCATAACGCATAACGCATAACGCATAACGCATAACGCATAACGCATAACGCATAACGCATAACGCATAACGCATAACGCATAACGCATAACGCATAACGCATAACGCATAACGCATAACGCATAACGCATAACGCATAACGCATAACGCATAACGCATAACGCATAACGCATAACGCATAACGCATAACGCATAACGCATAACGCATAACGCATAACGCATAACGCATAACGCATAACGCATAACGCATAACGCATAACGCATAACGCATAACGCATAACGCATAACGCATAACGCATAACGCATAACGCATAACGCATAACGCATAAGGCATAACGCATAACGCATAACGCATAACGCATAACGCATAACGCATAACGCATAACGCATAACGCATAACGCATAACGCATAACGCATAACGCATAACGCATAACGCATAACGCATAACGCATAACGCATAACGCATAACGCATAACGCATAACGCATAACGCATAACGCATAACGCATAACGCATAACGCATAACGCATAACGCATAACGCATAACGCATAACGCATAACGCATAACGCATAACGCATAACGCATAACGCATAACGCATAACGCATAACGCATAACGCATTACGCATAACGCTTAACGCATAACGCATAACGCATAACGCATAACGCATAATGCATAACGCATAACGCTTAACGCATAGCCCATAACGCATAGCCCATAACGCATAACGCATAACGCATCGCGCATAACGCACAACGGATAACGCATAACTCATAACGCATAACGCATAACGGATAACGCATAACGCTTAACGCATAGCCCATAGCGCATAACGCATAACGCATAACGCATAACGCATAACTCATAACGCATAACGCATAACGCTTAACACATAACGCATAACGCATAACGCATAACGCATAACGCATAATGCATAACGCATAACGCTTAACGCATAGCCCATAGCGCATAACGCATAACGCATAACGCATAACGCATAACGCATAACGCATAACGCATAACGCATAACGCATAACGCATAACGCATAACGCATAACGCATAACGCATAACGCATAACGCATAACGCATAACGCATAACGCATAACGCATAACGCATAACGCATAACGCATAACGCATAACGCATAACGCATAACGCATAACGCATAACGCATAACGCATAACGCATAACGCATAACGCATAACGCATAACGCATAACGCATAACGCATAACGCATAACGCATAACGCATAACGCATAACGCATAACGCATAACGCATAACGCATAACGCATAACGCATAACGCATAACGCATAACGCATAACGCATAACGCATAACGCATAACGCATAACGCATAACGCATAACGCATAACGCATAACGCATAACGCATAACGCATAACGCATAAAGCATAACGCATAACGCATAACGCATAACGCATAACGCATAACGCATAACGCATAACGCATAACGCATAACGCATAACGCATAACGCATAACGCATAACGCATAACGCATAACGCATAACGCATAACGCATAACGCATAACGCATAACGCATAACTCATAACGCATAACGCATAACGCATAACGCATAACGCATGACGTATAACGCGTAACGCATAACGCATAACGAATAACGCATAACGCTTAACGCATAACGCATAACGCATAACGGATAACGCATAACGCATAACGTATAACGCATAACGCATAACGCATAACGCATAACGCATAACGCATAACGCATAACGCATAACGCATAACGCATAACGCATAACGCATAACGCATAACGCATAACGCATAACGCATAACGCATAACGCATAACGCATAACGCATAACGCATAACGCATAACGCATAACGCATAACGCATAACGCATAACGCATAACGCATAACTCATAACGCATAACGCATAACGCATAACGCATAACGCATGACGCATAACGCATAACGCATAACGCATAACGCATAATGCATAACGCATAACGCTTAACGCATAGCCCATAACGCATAACGCATAACGCATCACGCATAACGCATAACGTATAACGCGTAACGCATAACGCATAACGAATAACGCATAACGCTTAACGCATAACGCATAACGCATAACGGATAACGCATAACGCATAACGTATAACGCATAACGCATAACGTATAACGCGTAACGCATAACGCATAACGCATAACACATATCGCATAACGCATAACGCATAACGCTTAACGCATAACGCATAACGCATAACGCATAACGCATAACGCATAACGCATTACGCATAACGCATATCGCATAACGCATAACGCTTAACGCATAACGCATTACGCATAACGCATAACGCATAACGGATAACGCATGACGCATAACGCATAACGCATAACGCATAACGCATAACGCATAACGCATAACGCATAACGCATAACGCATAACGCATAACGCATAACGCATAACGCATAACGCATAACGCATAACGCATAACGCATAACGCATAACGCATAACGCATAACGCATAACGCATAACGCATAACGCATAACGCATAACGCATAACGCATAACGCATAACGCATAACGCATAACGCATAACGCATAACGCATAACGCATAACGCATAACGCATAACGCATAACGCATAACGCATAACGCATAACGCATAACGCATAACGCATAACGCATAACGCATAACGCATAACGCATAACGCATAACGCATAACGCATAACGCATAACGCATAACGCATAACGCATTACGCATAACGCTTAACGCATAACGCATAACGCATAACGCATAACGCATAATGCATAACGCATAACGCTTAACGCATAGCCCATAACGCATAGCCCATAACGCATAACGCATAACGCATCGCGCATAACGCATAACGGATAACGCATAACTCATAACGCATAACGCATAACGGATAACGCATAACGCTTAACGCATAGCCCATAGCGCATAACGCATAACGCATAACGCATAACGCATAACTCATAACGCATAACGCATAACGCTTAACACATAACGCATAACGCATAACGCATAACGCATAACGCATAACGCATAACGCATAACGCATAACGCATAACGCATAACGCATAACGCATAACGCATAACGCATAACGCATAACGCATAACGCATAACGCATAACGCATAACGCATAACGCATAACGCATAACGCATAACGCATAACGCATAACGCATAACGCATAACGCATAACGCATAACGCATAACGCATAACGCATAACGCATAACGCATAACGCATAACGCATAACGCATAACGCATAACGCATAACGCATAACGCATAACGCATAACGCATAACGCATAACGCATAACGCATAACGCATAACGCATAACGCATAACGCATAACGCATAACGCATAACGCATAACGCATTACGCATAACGCTTAACGCATAACGCATAACGCATAACGCATAACGCATAACGCATAACGCATAACGCTTAACGCATAGCCCATAACGCATAGCCCATAACGCATAACGCATAACGCATCGCGCATAACGCATAACGGATAACGCATAACTCATAACGCATAACGCATAACGGATAACGCATAACGCTTAACGCATAGCCCATAGCGCATAACGCATAACGCATAACGCATAACGCATAACTCATAACGCATAACGCATAACGCTTAACACATAACGCATAACGCATAACGCATAACGCATAACGCATAATGCATAACGCATAACGCTTAACGCATAGCCCATAGCGCATAACGCATAACGCATAACGCATAACGCATAACGCATAACGCATAACGCATAACGCATAACGCATAACGCATAACGCATAACGCATAACGCATAACGCATAACGCATAACGCATAACGCATAACGCATAACGCATAACGCATAACGCATAACGCATAACGCATAACGCATAACGCATAACGCATAACGCATAACGCATAACGCATAACGCATAACGCATAACGCATAACGCATAACGCATAACGCATAACGCATAACGCATAACGCATAACGCATAACGCATAACGCATAACGCATAACGCATAACGCATAACGCATAACGCATAACGCATAACGCATAACGCATAACGCATAAGGCATAACGCATAACGCATAACGCATAACGCATAACGCATAACGCATAACGCATAACGCATAACGCATAACGCATAACGCATAACGCATAACGCATAACGCATAACGCATAACGCATAACGCATAACGCATAACGCATAACGCATAACGCATAACGCATAACGCATAACGCATAACGCATAACGCATAACGCATAACGCATAACGCATAACGCATAACGCATAACGCATAACGCATAACGCATAACGCATAACGCATAACGCATAACGCATAACGCATAACGCATTACGCATAACGCTTAACGCATAACGCATAACGCATAACGCATAACGCATAATGCATAACGCATAACGCTTAACGCATAGCCCATAACGCATAGCCCATAACGCATAACGCATAACGCATCGCGCATAACGCATAACGGATAACGCATAACTCATAACGCATAACGCATAACGGATAACGCATAACGCTTAACGCATAGCCCATAGCGCATAACGCATAACGCATAACGCATAACGCATAACTCATAACGCATAACGCATAACGCTTAACACATAACGCATAACGCATAACGCATAACGCATAACGCATAATGCATAACGCATAACGCTTAACGCATAGCCCATAGCGCATAACGCATAACGCATAACGCATAACGCATAACGCATAACGCATAACGCATAACGCATAACGCATAACGCATAACGCATAACGCATAACGCATAACGCATAACGCATAACGCATAACGCATAACGCATAACGCATAACGCATAACGCATAACGCATAACGCATAACGCATAACGCATAACGCATAACGCATAACGCATAACGCATAACGCATAACGCATAACGCATAACGCATAACGCATAACGCATAACGCATAACGCATAACGCATAACGCATAACGCATAACGCATAACGCATAACGCATAACTCATAACGCATAACGCATAACGCATAACGCATAACGCATAACGCATAACGCATAACGCATAACGCATAACGCATAACGCATAACGCATAACGCATAACGCATAACGCATAACGCATAACGCATAACGCATAACGCATAACGCATAACGCATAAGGCATAACGCATAACGGCATAACGCATAACGCATAACGCATAACGCATAACGCATAACGCATAACGCATAACGCATAACGCATAACGCATAACGCATAACGCATAACGCATAACGCATAACGCATAACGCATAACGCATAACGCATAACGCATAACGCATAACGCATAACGCATAACGCATAACGCATAACGCATAACGCATAACGCATAACGCATAACTCATAACGCATAACGCATAACGCATAACGCATAACGCATAACGCATAACGCATAACGCATAACGCATAACGCATAACGCATAACGCATAACGCATTACGCATAACGCTTAACGCATAACGCATAACGCATAACGCATAACGCATAATGCATAACGCATAACGCTTAACGCATAGCCCATAACGCATAGCCCATAACGCATAACGCATAACGCATCGCGCATAACGCATAACGGATAACGCATAACTCATAACGCATAACGCATAACGGATAACGCATAACGCTTAACGCATAGCCCATAGCGCATAACGCATAACGCATAACGCATAACGCATAACTCATAACGCATAACGCATAACGCTTAACACATAACGCATAACGCATAACGCATAACGCATAACGCATAATGCATAACGCATAACGCTTAACGCATAGCCCATAGCGCATAACGCATAACGCATAACGCATAACGCATAACGCATAACGCATAACGCATAACGCATAACGCATAACGCATAACGCATAACGCATAACGCATAACGCATAACGCATAACGCATAACGCATAACGCATAACGCATAACGCATAACGCATAACGCATAACGCATAACGCATAACGCATAACGCATAACGCATAACGCATAACGCATAACGCATAACGCATAACGCATAACGCATAACGCATAACGCATAACGCATAACGCATAACGCATAACGCATAACGCATAACGCATAACGCATAACGCATAACGCATAACGCATAACGCATAACGCATAACGCATAACGCATAACGCATAACGCATAACGCATAACGCATAACGCATAACGCATAACGCATAAAGCATAACGCATAACGCATAACGCATAACGCATAACGCATAACGCATAACGCATAACGCATAACGCATAACGCATAACGCATAACGCATAACGCATAACGCATAACGCATAACGCATAACGCATAACGCATAACGCATAACGCATAACGCATAACGCATAACGCATAACGCATAACGCATAACGCATAACGCATAACGCATAACGCATAACGCATAACGCATAACGCATAACGCATAACGCATAACGCATAACGCATAACGCATAACGCATAACGCATAACGCATAACGCATAACGCATAACGCATAACGCATAACGCATAACGCATAACGCATAACGCATAACGCATAACGCATAACGCATAACTCATAACGCATAACGCATAACGCATAACGCATAACGCATGACGCATAACGCATAACGCATAACGCATAACGCATAACGCATAATGCATAACGCATAACGCTTAACGCATAGCCCATAACGCATAACGCATAACGCATCACGCATAACTCATAACGTATAACGCGTAACGCATAACGCATAACGCATAACGAATAACGCATAACGCTTAACGCATAACGCATAACGCATAACGGATAACGCATAACGCATAACGTATAACGCATAACGCATAACGTATAACGCGTAACGCATAACGCATAACGCATAACACATATCGCATAACGCATAACGCATAACGCTTAACGCATAACGCATAACGCATAACGCATAACGCATAACGCATTACGCATAACGCATATCGCATAACGCATAACGCTTAACGCATAACGCATTACGCATAACGCATAACGCATAACACATATCGCATAACGCATAACGCATAACGCATAACGCACAACGCATAACGCATAACGCATAACGCATAACGCATAACGCATAACGCATAACGCATAACGCATAACGCATAACGCATAACGCATAACGCATAACGCATAACGCATAACGCATAACGCATAACGCATAACGCATAACGCATAACGCATAACGCATAACGCATAACGCATAACGCATAACGCATAACGCATAACGCATAACGCATAACGCATAACGCATAACGCATAACGCATAACGCATAACGCATAACGCATAACGCATAACGCATAACGCATAACGCATAACGCATAACGCATAACGCATAACGCATAACGCATAACGCATAACGCATAACTCATAACGCATAACGCATAACGCATAACGCATAACGCATAACGCATAACGCATAACGCATAACGCATAACGCATAACGCATAACGCATAACGCATAACGCATAACGCATAACGCATAACGCATAACGCATAACGCATAACGCATAACGCATAACGCATAACGCATAACGCATAACGCATAACGCATAACGCATAACGCATAACGCATAACGCATAACGCATAACGCATAACGCCTAACGCATAACGCATAACGCATAACGCATAACGCATGACGCATAACGCATAACGCATAACGCATAACGCATAACGCATAACGCTTAACGCATAGCCCATAACGCATAACGCATAACGCATCACGCATAACGCATAACGTTTAACGCGTAACGCATAACGCATAACGAATAACGCATAACGCTTAACGCATAACGCATAACGCATAACGGATAACGCATAACGCATAACGTATAACGCATAACGCATAACGTATAACGCATAACGCATAACGCATAACGCATATCGCATAACGCATAACGCTTAACGCATAACGCTTAACGCATAACGCATAACGCATAACGCATAACGCATAACGCATAACGCATAACGCTTAACGCATAACGCATAACGCATAACGCATAACGCATAACGCATAACGCATAACGCATAACGCATAACGCATAACGCATAACGCATAACGCATAACGCATAACGCATAACGCATAACGCATAACGCATAACGCATAACACATAACGCATAACGCATAACGTTCAATGAAAAAGTCATAACGCATAACGGATAACGCATAACGCATAACGCATAACGCATAACGCATAACGCATAACGCATAACGCATAACGCATAACGCATAACGCATAACGCATAACGCATAACGCATAACGCATAACGCATAACGCATAACGCATAACGCATAACGCATAACGCATAACGCATAACGCATAACGCATAACGCATAACGCATAACGCATAACGCATAACGCATAACGCATAACGCATAACGCATAACGCATAACGCATAACGCATAACGCATAACGCATAACGCATAACGCATAACGCATAACGCATAACGCATAACGCATAACGCATAACGCATAACGCATAACGCATAACGCATAACGCATAACGCATAACGCATAACGCATAACGCATAACGCATAACGCATAACGCATAACGCATAACGCATAACGCATAACGCATAACGCATAACGCATAACGCATAACGCATAACGCATAACGCATAACGCATAACGCATAACGCATAACGCATAACGCATTACGCATAACGCATAACGCATAACGGATAACGCATGACGCATAACGCATAACGCATAACGCATAACGCATAACGCATAACGCATAACGCATAACGCATAACGCATAACGCATAACGCATAACGCATAACGCATAACGCATAACACATATCGCATAACGCATAACGCATAACGCTTAACGCATAACGCATAACGCATAACGCATAACGCATAACGGATAACGCATAACGCATAACGCATAACGCATAACGCATAACGCATAACGCATAACGCTTAACGCATAACGCATAACGCATAACGCATAACGCATAACGGATAACGCATAACGCATAACGCATAACGCATAACGCATAACGCATAACGCATAACGCATAACGCATAACGCATAACGCATAACGCATAACGCATAACGCATAACGCATAACGCATAACGCATAACGCATAACGCATAACGCATAACGCATAACGCATAACGCATAACGCATAACGCATAACGCATAACGCATAACGCATAACGCATAACGCATAACGCATAACGCATAACGCATAACGCATAACGCATAACGCATAACGCATAACGCATAACGCATAACGCATAACGCATGACGCATGACGCATAACGCATAACGCATAACGCATAACGCATAACGCATAACGCATAACGCATAACGCATAACGCATAACGCATAACGCATAACGCATAACGCATAACGCATAACGCATAACGCATAACGCCTAACGCATAACGCGTAACGCATAATGCATAACGCATAACGCTTAACGCATAGCCCATAACGCATAACGCATCGCGCATAACGCATAACGGATACCGCATAACGCATAACGCATAACGCATAACGGATAACGCATACCGCATAACGCATAACGAATAACGCATAACGCATAACCCATAACGCATAACGCATAACGCATAACGGATAACGCAAGACGCATAACGCATAACGCATAACGCATAACGCATAACGCATAACGCATAACGCATAACGCATAACGCATAACGCATAACGCATAACGCATAACGCATAACGCATAACGCATAACGCATAACGCATAACGCATAACGCATAACGCATAACGCATAACGCATAACGCATAACGCATAACGCATAACGCATAACGCATAACGCATAACGCATAACGCATAACGCATAACGCATAACGCATAACGCATAACGCATAACGCATAACGCATAACGCATAACGCATAACGCATAACGCATAACGCATAACGCATAACGCATAACGCATAACGCATAACGCATAACGCATAACTCATAACGCATAACGCATAACGCATAACGCATAACGCATAACGCATAACGCATAACGCATAACGCATAACGCATAACGCATAACGCATAACGCATAACGCATAAGGCATAACGCATAACGCATAACGCATAACGCATAACGCATAACGCATAACGCATAACGCATAACGCATAACGCATAACGCATAACGCATAACGCATAACTCATAACGCATAACGCATAACGCATAACGCATAACGCATGACGCATAACGCATAACGCATAACGCATAACGCATAACGCATAACGCTTAACGCATAGCCCATAACGCATAACGCATAACGCATCACGCATAACGCATAACGTTTAACGCGTAACGCATAACGCATAACGAATAACGCATAACGCTTAACGCATAACGCATAACGCATAACGGATAACGCATAACGCATAACGTATAACGCATAACGCATAACGTATAACGCATAACGCATAACGCATAACGCATATCGCATAACGCATAACGCTTAACGCATAACGCTTAACGCATAACGCATAACGCATAACGCATAACGCATAACGCATAACGCATAACGCTTAACGCATAACGCATAACGCATAACGCATAACGCATAACGCATAACGCATAACGCATAACGCATAACGCATAACGCATAACGCATAACGCATAACGCATAACGCATAACGCATAACGCATAACGCATAACGCATAACACATAACGCATAACGCATAACGTTCAATGAAAAAGTCATAACGCATAACGGATAACGCATAACGCATAACGCATAACGCATAACGCATAACGCATAACGCATAACGCATAACGCATAACGCATAACGCATAACGCATAACGCATAACGCATAACGCATAACGCATAACGCATAACGCATAACGCATAACGCATAACGCATAACGCATAACGCATAACGCATAACGCATAACGCATAACGCATAACGCATAACGCATAACGCATAACGCATAACGCATAACGCATAACGCATAACGCATAACGCATAACGCATAACGCATAACGCATAACGCATAACGCATAACGCATAACGCATAACGCATAACGCATAACGCATAACGCATAACGCATAACGCATAACGCATAACGCATAACGCATAACGCATAACGCATAACGCATAACGCATAACGCATAACGCATAACGCATAACGCATAACGCATAACGCATAACGCATAACGCATAACGCATAACGCATAACGCATAACGCATAACGCATAACGCATAACGCATAACGCATAACGCATAACGCATAACGCATAACGCATAACGCATAACGCATAACGCATAACGCATAACGCATAACGCATAACGCATAACGCATAACGCATAACGCATAACGCATAACGCATAACGCATTACGCATAACGCATAACGCATAACGGATAACGCATGACGCATAACGCATAACGCATAACGCATAACTCATAACGCATAACGCATGACGCATAACGCATAACGCATAACGCATAACGCATAACGCATAACGCATAACGCATAACGCATAACGCATAACGCATAACGCATAACGCATAACGCATAACGCATAACGCATAACGCATAACGCATAACGCATAACGCATAACGCATAACGCATAACGCATAACGCATAACGCATAACGCATAACGCATAACGCATAACGCATAACGCATAACGCATAACGCATAACGCATAACGCATAACGCATAACGCATAACGCATAACGCATAACGCATAACGCATAACGCATAACGCATAACGCATAACGCATAACGCATAACGCATAACGCATAACGCATAACGCATAACGCATAACGCATAACGCATAACGCATAACGCATAACGCATAACGCATAACGCATAACGCATAACGCATAACGCATAACGCATAACGCATAACGCATAACGCATAACGCATAACGCATAACGCATAACGCATAACGCATAACGCATAACGCATAACGCATAACTCATAACGCATAACGCATAGCCCATAACGCATAACGCATAACGCATCACGCATAACGCATAACGTATAACGCGTAACGCATAACAGATAACGAATAACGCATAACGCTTAACGCATAACGCATAACGCATAACGGATAACGCATAACGTATAACGCGTAACGCATAACGCATAACGCGTAACGCATAACGCATAACGCATAACGCATAACGCATAACGCATAACGCATAACGCATAACGCATAACGCATAACGCATAACGCATAACGCATAACGCATAACGCATAACGCATAACGCATAACGCATAACGCATAACGCATAACGCATAACGCATAACGCATAACGCATAACGCATAACGCATAACGCATAACGCATAACGCATAACGCATAACGCATAACGCATAACGCATAACGCATAACGCATAACGCATAACGCATAACGCATAACGCATAACGCATAACGCATAACGCATAACGCATAACGCATAACGCATAACGCATAACGCATAACGCCTAACGCATAACGCGTAACGCATAATGCATAACGCATAACGCTTAACGCATAGCCCATAACGCATAACGCATCGCGCATAACGCATAACGGATACCGCATAACGCATAACGCATAACGCATAACGGATAACGCATACCGCATAACGCATAACGAATAACGCATAACGCATAACCCATAACGCATAACGCATAACGCATAACGGATAACGCAAGACGCATAACGCATAACGCATAACGCATAACGCATAACGCATAACGCATAACGCATAACGCATAACGCATAACGCATAACGCATAACGCATAACGCATAACGCATAACGCATAACGCATAACGCATAACGCATAACGCATAACGCATAACGCATAACGCATA
Organism: Lasioglossum baleicum; assembly: GCF_051020765.1. Classification (NCBI taxonomy): domain Eukaryota; kingdom Metazoa; phylum Arthropoda; class Insecta; order Hymenoptera; family Halictidae; genus Lasioglossum; species Lasioglossum baleicum. The sequence goes on from NW_027469545.1 coordinate 83,909, forward strand.
ACGCATAACGCATAACGCATAACGCATAACGCATAACGCATAACGCATAACGCATAACGCATAACGCATAACGCATAACGCATAACGCATAACGCATAACGCATAACGCATAACGCATAACGCATAACGCATAACGCATAACGCATAACGCATAACGCATAACGCATAACGCATAACGCATAACGCATAACGCATAACGCATAACGCATAACGCATAACGCATAACGCATAACGCATAACGCATAACGCATAACGCATAACGCATAACGCATAACGCATATCGCATAACGCATAACGCATAACGCATAACGCATAACGCATAACGCATAACGCATAACGCATAACGCATAACGCATATCGCATAACGCATAACGCTTAACGCATAACGCTTAACGCATAACGCATTACGCATAACGCATAACGCATAACGGATAACGCATGACGCATAACGCATAACGCATAACGCATAACTCATAACGCATAACGCATAACGCTTAACGCATTGCCCATAACGCATAACGCATAACGCATCACGCATAACGCATAACGTATAACGCGTAACGCATAACAGATAACGAATAACGCATAACGCTTAACGCATAACGCATAACGCATAACGGATAACGCATAACGGATAACGCATAACGCATAACGTATAACGCGTAACGCATAACGCATAACGCATAACGCATAACGCATAACGCATAACGCATAACGCATAACGCATAACTCTTAACGCATAACGCATAACGCATAACGCATAACGCATAACGCATAACGCATAACGCATAACGCATAACGCATAACGCATAACGCATAACGCATAACGCATAACGCATAACGCATAACGCATAACGCATAACGCATAACGCATAACGGATAACGCATAACTCATAACGCATAACGCATAACGGATAACGCATAACGCATAACGCATAACGCATAACGCATAACGCATAACGCATAACGCATAACGCATAACGCATAACGCATAACGCATAACGCATAACGCATAACGCATAACGCATAACGCATAACGCATAACGCATAACGCATAACGCATAACGCATAACGCATAACGCATAACGCATAACGCATAACGCATAACGCATAACGCATAACGCATAACGCATAACGCATAACGCATAACGCATAACGCATAACGCATAACGCATAACGCATAACGCATAACGCATAACGCATAACGCATAACGCATAACGCATAACGCATAACGCATAACGCATAACGCATAACGCATAACGCATAACGCATAACGCATAACGCATAACGCATAACGCATAACGCATAACGCATAACGCATAACGCATAACGCATAACGCATAACGCATAACGCATAACGCATAACGCATAACGCATAACGCATAACGCATAACGCATAACGCATAACGCATAACGCATAACGCATAACGCATAACGCATAACGCATAACGCATAACGCATAACGCATAACGCATAACGCATAACGCATAACGCATAACGCATAACGCATAACGCATAACGGATAACGCATGACGCACAACGCATAACGCACAACGCATGACGCACAACGCATAACGCACAACGCATAACGCACAACGCATAACGCACAACGCATAACGCACAACGCATAACGCATAACGCATAACGCATAACGCATAACGCATAACGCATAACGCATAACGCATAACGCATAACGCATAACGCATAACGCATAACGCATAACGCATAACGCATAACGCATAACGCATAACGCATAACGCATAACGCATAACGCATAACGCATAACGCATAACGCATAACGCATAACGCATAACGCATAACGCATAACGCATAACGCATAACGCATAACGCATAACGCATAACGCATAACGCATAACGCATAACGCATAACGCATAACGCATAACGCATAACGCATAACGCATAACGCATAACGCATAACGCATAACGCATAACGCATAACGCATAACGCATAACGCATAACGCATAACGCATAACGCATAACGCATAACGCATAACGCATAACGCATAACGCATAACGCATAACGCATAACGCATAACGCATAACGCATAACGCATAACGCATAACGCATAACGCATAACGCATAACGCATAACGCATAACGCATAACGCATAACGCATAACGCATAACGCATAACGCATAACGCATAACGCATAACGCATAACGCATAACGCATAACGCATAACGCATAACGCATAACGCATAACGCATAACGCATAACGCATAACGCATAACGCATAACGCATAACGCATAACGGATAACGCATGACGCACAACGCATAACGCACAACGCATAACGCACAACGCATAACGCATAACGCATAACGCATAACGCATAACGCATAACGCATAACGCATAACGCATAACGCATAACGCATAACGCATAACGCATAACGCATAACGCATAACGCATAACGCATAACGCATAACGCATAACGCATAACGCATAACGCATAACGCATAACGCATAACGCATAACGCATAACGCATAACGCATAACGCATAACGCATAACGCATAACGCATAACGCTTAACGCATAACGCATAACGCATAACGCATAACGCATAACGGATAACGCATAACGCATAACGCATAACGCTTAACGCATAACGCTTAACGCATAACGCATAACGCATAACGCATAACGCATAACGGATAACGCATAACGCATAACGCATATCGCATAACGCATAACGCTTAACGCATAACGCTTAACGCATAGCCCATAACGCATAACGCATAACGCATAACGCATAACGCATAACGCATAACGCATAACGCATAACGCATAACGCATAACGCATAACGCATAACGCATAACGCATAACGCATAACGCATAACGCATAACGCATAACGCATAACGCATAACGCATAACGCATAACGCATAACGCATAACGCATAACGCATAACGCATAACGCATAACGCATAACGCATAACGCATAACGCATAACGCATAACGCATAACGCATAACGCATAACGCATAACGCATAACGCATAACGCATAACGCATAACGCATAACGCATAACGCATAACGCATAACGCATAACGCATAACGCATAACGCATAACGCATAACGCATAACGCATAACGCATAACGCATAACGCATAACGCATAACGCATAACGCATAACGCATAACGCATAACGCATAACGCATAACGCATAACGCATAACGCATATCGCATAACGCATAACGCATAACGCATAACGCATAACGCATAACGCATAACGCATAACGCATAACGCATAACGCATAACGCATAACGCATAACGCATAACGCATAACGCATAACGCATAACGCATAACGCATAACGCATAACGCATAACGCATAACGCATAACGCATAACGCATAACGCATAACGCATAACGCATAACGCATAACGCATAACGCATAACGCATAACGCATAACGCATAACGCATAACGCATAACGCATAACGCATAACGCTTAACGCATAACGCATAACGCTTAACGCATAACGCTTAACGCATAACGCATAACGCATAACGCATAACGCATAACGGATAACGCATAACGCATAACGCATATCGCATAACGCATAACGCTTAACGCATAACGCTTAACGCATAGCCCATAACGCATAACGCATAACGCATAACGCATAACGCATAACGCATAACGCATAACGCATAACGCATAACGCATAACGCATAACGCATAACGCATAACGCATAACGCATAACGCATAACGCATAACGCATAACGCATAACGCATAACGCATAACGCATAACGCATAACGCATAACGCATAACGCATAACGCATAACGCATAACGCATAACGCATAACGCATAACGCATAACGCATAACGCATAACGCATAACGCATAACGCATAACGCATAACGCATAACGCATAACGCATAACGCATAACGCATAACGCATAACGCATAACGCATAACGCATAACGCATAACGCATAACGCATAACGCATAACGCATAACGCATAACGCATAACGCATAACGCATAACGCATAACGCATAACGCATAACGCATAACGCATAACGCATAACGCATAACGCATAACGCATAACGCATAACGCATAACGCATAACGCATAACGCATATCGCATAACGCATAACGCATAACGCATAACGCATAACGCTTAACGCATAACGCATAACGCATAACGCATAATGCATAACGCATAACGCTTAACGCATAGCCCATAACGCATAGCCCATAACGTATAACGCATAACGCATCGCGCATAACGCATAACGGATAACGCATAACGCATAACGCATAACGCATAACGGATAACGCATAACTCTTAACGCATAGCCCATAGCGCATAACGCATAACGCATAACGCATAACGCATAACGCATAACGCATAACGCATAACGCATAACGCATAACGCATAACGCATAACGCATAACGCATAACGCATAACGCATAACGCATAACGCATAACGCATAACGCATAACGCATAACGCATAACGCATAACGCATAACGCATAACGCATAACGCATAACGCATAACGCATAACGCATAACGCATAACGCATATCGCATAACGCATAACGCATAACGCATAACGCATAACGCTTAACGCATAACGCATAACGCATAACGCATAATGCATAACGCATAACGCTTAACGCATAGCCCATAACGCATAGCCCATAACGCATAACGCATAACGCATCGCGCATAACGCATAACGAAATAACGCATAACGCATAACGCATAACGCATAACGGATAACGCATAACTCTTAACGCATAGCCCATAGCGCATAACGCATAACGCATAACGCATAACGCATAACGCATAACGCATAACGCATAACGCATAACGCATAACGCATAACGCATAACGCATAACGCATAACGCTTAACGCATAACGCTTAACGCATAACACATAACGCATAACGCATAACGCATAACGCATAACGCATAACGCATAACGCATAACGCATAACGCATAACGCATAACGCATAACGCTTAACGCATAACGCATAACGCATAACGCATAACGCATAACGCATAACGCATAACGCATAACGCATAACGCATAACGCATAACGCACAACGCATAACGCATAACGCATAACGCATAACGCATAACGCATAACGCATAACGCATAACGCATAACGCATAACGCATAACGCATAACGCATAACGCATAACGCATAACGCATAACGCATAACGCATAACGCATAACGCATAACGCATAACGCATAACGCATAACGCATAACGCATAACGCATAACGCATAACGCATAACGCATAACGCATAACGCATAACGCATAACGCATAACGCATAACGCATAACGCATAACGCATAACGCATAACGCATAACGCATAACGCATAACGCATAACGCATAACGCATAACGCATAACGCATAACGCATAACGCATAACGCATAACGCATAACGCATAACGCATGACGCATAACGCATAACGCATAACGCATAACGCATAACGCATAACGCATAACGCATAACGCATAACGCATAACGCATAACGCATAACGCATAACGCATAACGCATAACGCATAACGCATAACGCATAACGCATAACGCATAACGCATAACGCATAACGCATAACGCATAACGCATAACGCATAACGCATAACGCATAACGCATAACGCATAACGCATAACGCATAACGCATAACGCATAACGCATAACGCATAACGCATAACGCATAACGCTTAACGCATAACGCATAACGCATAACGCATAACGCATAACGGATAACGCATAACGCATAACGCATAACGCTTAACGCATAACGCTTAACGCATAACGCATAACGCATAACGCATAACGGATAACGCATAACGCATAACGCATATCGCATAACGCATAACGCTTAACGCATAACGCTTAACGCATAGCCCATAACGCATAACGCATAACGCATAACGCATAACGCATAACGCATAACGCATAACGCATAACGCATAACGCATAACGCATAACGCATAACGCATAACGCATAACGCATAACGCATAACGCATAACGCATAACGCATAACGCATAACGCATAACGCATAACGCATAACGCATAACGCATAACGCATAACGCATAACGCATAACGCATAACGCATAACGCATAACGCATAACGCATAACGCATAACGCATGACGCATAACGCATAACGCATAACGCATAACGCATAACGCATAACGCATAACGCATAACGCATAACGCATAACGCATAACGCATAACGCATAACGCATAACGCATAACGCATAACGCATAACGCATAACGCATAACGCATAACGCATAACGCATAACGCATAACGCATAACGCATAACGCATAACGCATAACGCATAACGCATAACGCATAACGCATAACGCATAACGCATAACGCATAACGCATAACGCATAACGCATAACGCATAACGCATAACGCATAACGCATAACGCATAACGCATAACGCATAACGCATAACGCATAACGCATAAACGCATAACGCATAACGCATAACGCATAACGCATAACGCATAACGCATAACGCATAACGCATAACGCATAACGCATAACGCATAACGCATAACGCATAACGCATAACGCATAACGCATAACGCATAACGCATAACGCATAACGCATAACGCATAACGCATAACGCATAACGCATAACGCCATAACGCATAACGCATAACGCATAACGCATAACGCATAACGCATAACGCATAACGCATATCGCATAACGCATAACGCATAACGCATAACGCATAACGCTTAACGCATAACGCATAACGCATAACGCATAATGCATAACGCATAACGCTTAACGCATAGCCCATAACGCATAGCCCATAACGCATAACGCATAACGCATCGCGCATAACGCATAACGAAATAACGCATAACGCATAACGCATAACGCATAACGGATAACGCATAACTCTTAACGCATAGCCCATAGCGCATTAACGCATAACGCATAACGCATAACGCATAACGCATAACGCATAACGCATAACGCATAACGCATAACGCATAACGCATAACGCATAACGCATAACGCATAACGCATAACGCATAACGCATAACGCATAACGCATACGCATAACGCATAACGCATAACGCATAACGCATAACGCATAACGCATAACGCATAACGCATAACGCATAACGCATAACGCATAACGCATAACGCATAACGCATAACGCATAACGCATAACGCATAACGCATAACGCATAACGCATAACGCATAACGCATAACGCATAACGCATAACGCATAACGCATAACGCATAACGCATAACGCATAACGCATAACGCATAACGCATAACGCATAACGCATAACGCATAACGCATAACGCATAACGCATAACGCATAACGCATAACGCATAACGCATAACGCATAACGCATAACGCATAACGCATAACGCATAACGCATAACGCATAACGCATAACGCATAACGCATAACGCATAACGCATAACGCATAACGCATAACGCATAACGCATAACGCATAACGCATAACGCATAACGCATAACGCTTAACGCATAACGCTTAACGCATAACGCATAACGCATAACGCATAACGCATAACGGATAACGCATAACGCATAACGCATATCGCATAACGCATAACGCTTAACGCATAACGCTTAACGCATAGCCCATAACGCATAACGCATAACGCATAACGCATAACGCATAACGCATAACGCATAACGCATAACGCATAACGCATAACGCATAACGCATAACGCATAACGCATAACGCATAACGCATAACGCATAACGCATAACGCATAACGCATAACGCATAACGCATAACGCATAACGCATAACGCATAACGCATAACGCATAACGCATAACGCATAACGCATAACGCATAACGCATAACGCATAACGCATAACGCATAACGCATAACGCATAACGCATAACGCATAACGCATAACGCATAACGCATAACGCATAACGCATAACGCATAACGCATAACGCATAACGCATAACGCATAACGCATAACGCATAACGCATAACGCATAACGCATAACGCATAACGCATAACGCATAACGCATAACGCATAACGCATAACGCATAACGCATAACGCATAACGCATAACGCATAACGCATAACGCATAACGCATAACGCATAACGCATAACGCATAACGCATAACGCATAACGCATAACGCATAACGCATATCGCATAACGCATAACGCATAACGCATAACGCATAACGCTTAACGCATAACGCATAACGCATAACGCATAATGCATAACGCATAACGCTTAACGCATAGCCCATAACGCATAGCCCATAACGTATAACGCATAACGCATCGCGCATAACGCATAACGGATAACGCATAACGCATAACGCATAACGCATAACGGATAACGCATAACTCTTAACGCATAGCCCATAGCGCATAACGCATAACGCATAACGCATAACGCATAACGCATAACGCATAACGCATAACGCATAACGCATAACGCATAACGCATAACGCATAACGCATAACGCATAACGCATAACGCATAACGCATAACGCATAACGCATAACGCATAACGCATAACGCATAACGCATAACGCATAACGCATAACGCATAACGCATAACGCATAACGCATAACGCATAACGCATATCGCATAACGCATAACGCATAACGCATAACGCATAACGCTTAACGCATAACGCATAACGCATAACGCATAATGCATAACGCATAACGCTTAACGCATAGCCCATAACGCATAGCCCATAACGCATAACGCATAACGCATCGCGCATAACGCATAACGAAATAACGCATAACGCATAACGCATAACGCATAACGGATAACGCATAACTCTTAACGCATAGCCCATAGCGCATAACGCATAACGCATAACGCATAACGCATAACGCATAACGCATAACGCATAACGCATAACGCATAACGCATAACGCATAACGCATAACGCATAACGCATAACGCATAACGCATAACGCATAACGCATAACGCATAACGCATAACGCATAACGCATAACGCATAACGCATAACGCATAACGCATAACGCATAACGCATAACGCATAACGCATAACGCATAACGCATAACGCATAACGCATAACGCATAACGCATAACGCATAACGCATAACGCATAACGCATAACGCATAACGCATAACGCATAACGCATAACGCATAACGCATAACGCATAACGCATAACGCATAACGCATAACGCATAACGCATAACGCATAACGCATAACGCATAACGCATAACGCATAACGCATAACGCATAACGCATAACGCATAACGCATAACGCATAACGCATAACGCATAACGCATAACGCATAACGCATAACGCATAACGCATAACGCATAACGCATAACGCATAACGCATAACGCATAACGCATAACGCATAACGCATAACGCATAACGCATAACGCATAACGCATAACGCATAACGCATAACGCATAACGCATAACGCATAACGCATAACGCATAACGCATAACGCATAACGCATAACGCATAACGCATAACGCATAACGCATAACGCATAACGCATAACGCATAACGCATAACGCATAACGCATAACGCATAACGCATAACGCATAACGCATAACGCATAACGCATAACGCATAACGCATAACGCATAACGCATAACGCATAACGCATAACGCATAACGCTTAACGCATAACGCATAACGCTTAACGCATAACGCTTAACGCATAACGCATAACGCATAACGCATAACGCATAACGGATAACGCATAACGCATAACGCATATCGCATAACGCATAACGCTTAACGCATAACGCTTAACGCATAGCCCATAACGCATAACGCATAACGCATAACGCATAACGCATAACGCATAACGCATAACGCATAACGCATAACGCATAACGCATAACGCATAACGCATAACGCATAACGCATAACGCATAACGCATAACGCATAACGCATAACGCATAACGCATAACGCATAACGCATAACGCATAACGCATAACGCATAACGCATAACGCATAACGCATAACGCATAACGCATAACGCATAACGCATAACGCATAACGCATAACGCATAACGCATAACGCATAACGCATAACGCATAACGCATAACGCATAACGCATAACGCATAACGCATAACGCATAACGCATAACGCATAACGCATAACGCATAACGCATAACGCATAACGCATAACGCATAACGCATAACGCATAACGCATAACGCATAACGCATAACGCATAACGCATAACGCATAACGCATAACGCATAACGCATAACGCATAACGCATATCGCATAACGCATAACGCATAACGCATAACGCATAACGCTTAACGCATAACGCATAACGCATAACGCATAATGCATAACGCATAACGCTTAACGCATAGCCCATAACGCATAGCCCATAACGTATAACGCATAACGCATCGCGCATAACGCATAACGGATAACGCATAACGCATAACGCATAACGCATAACGGATAACGCATAACTCTTAACGCATAGCCCATAGCGCATAACGCATAACGCATAACGCATAACGCATAACGCATAACGCATAACGCATAACGCATAACGCATAACGCATAACGCATAACGCATAACGCATAACGCATAACGCATAACGCATAACGCATAACGCATAACGCATAACGCATAACGCATAACGCATAACGCATAACGCATAACGCATAACGCATAACGCATAACGCATAACGCATATCGCATAACGCATAACGCATAACGCATAACGCATAACGCTTAACGCATAACGCATAACGCATAACGCATAATGCATAACGCATAACGCTTAACGCATAGCCCATAACGCATAGCCCATAACGCATAACGCATAACGCATCGCGCATAACGCATAACGAAATAACGCATAACGCATAACGCATAACGCATAACGGATAACGCATAACTCTTAACGCATAGCCCATAGCGCATAACGCATAACGCATAACGCATAACGCATAACGCATAACGCATAACGCATAACGCATAACGCATAACGCATAACGCATAACGCATAACGCATAACGCATAACGCTTAACGCATAACGCTTAACGCATAACACATAACGCATAACGCATAACGCATAACGCATAACGCATAACGCATAACGCATAACGCATAACGCATAACGCATAACGCATAACGCTTAACGCATAACGCATAACGCATAACGCATAACGCATAACGCATAACGCATAACGCATAACGCATAACGCATAACGCATAACGCACAACGCATAACGCATAACGCATAACGCATAACGCATAACGCATAACGCATAACGCATAACGCATAACGCATAACGCATAACGCATAACGCATAACGCATAACGCATAACGCATAACGCATAACGCATAACGCATAACGCATAACGCATAACGCATAACGCATAACGCATAACGCATAACGCATAACGCATAACGCATAACGCATAACGCATAACGCATAACGCATAACGCATAACGCATAACGCATAACGCATAACGCATAACGCATAACGCATAACGCATAACGCATAACGCATAACGCATAACGCATAACGCATAACGCATAACGCATAACGCATAACGCATAACGCATAACGCATAACGCATAACGCATAACGCATGACGCATAACGCATAACGCATAACGCATAACGCATAACGCATAACGCATAACGCATAACGCATAACGCATAACGCATAACGCATAACGCATAACGCATAACGCATAACGCATAACGCATAACGCATAACGCATAACGCATAACGCATAACGCATAACGCATAACGCATAACGCATAACGCATAACGCATAACGCATAACGCATAACGCATAACGCATAACGCATAACGCATAACGCATAACGCATAACGCATAACGCATAACGCATAACGCATAACGCTTAACGCATAACGCATAACGCATAACGCATAACGCATAACGGATAACGCATAACGCATAACGCATAACGCTTAACGCATAACGCTTAACGCATAACGCATAACGCATAACGCATAACGGATAACGCATAACGCATAACGCATATCGCATAACGCATAACGCTTAACGCATAACGCTTAACGCATAGCCCATAACGCATAACGCATAACGCATAACGCATAACGCATAACGCATAACGCATAACGCATAACGCATAACGCATAACGCATAACGCATAACGCATAACGCATAACGCATAACGCATAACGCATAACGCATAACGCATAACGCATAACGCATAACGCATAACGCATAACGCATAACGCATAACGCATAACGCATAACGCATAACGCATAACGCATAACGCATAACGCATAACGCATAACGCATAACGCATGACGCATAACGCATAACGCATAACGCATAACGCATAACGCATAACGCATAACGCATAACGCATAACGCATAACGCATAACGCATAACGCATAACGCATAACGCATAACGCATAACGCATAACGCATAACGCATAACGCATAACGCATAACGCATAACGCATAACGCATAACGCATAACGCATAACGCATAACGCATAACGCATAACGCATAACGCATAACGCATAACGCATAACGCATAACGCATAACGCATAACGCATAACGCATAACGCATAACGCTTAACGCATAACGCATAACGCATAACGCATAACGCATAACGGATAACGCATAACGCATAACGCATAACGCTTAACGCATAACGCTTAACGCATAACGCATAACGCATAACGCATAACGGATAACGCATAACGCATAACGCATATCGCATAACGCATAACGCTTAACGCATAACGCTTAACGCATAGCCCATAACGCATAACGCATAACGCATAACGCATAACGCATAACGCATAACGCATAACGCATAACGCATAACGCATAACGCATAACGCATAACGCATAACGCATAACGCATAACGCATAACGCATAACGCATAACGCATAACGCATAACGCATAACGCATAACGCATAACGCATAACGCATAACGCATAACGCATAACGCATAACGCATAACGCATAACGCATAACGCATAACGCATAACGCATAACGCATAACGCATAACGCATAACGCATAACGCATAACGCATAACGCATAACGCATAACGCATAACGCATAACGCATAACGCATAACGCATAACGCATAACGCATAACGCATAACGCATAACGCATAACGCATAACGCATAACGCATAACGCATAACGCATAACGCATAACGCATAACGCATAACGCATAACGCATAACGCATAACGCATAACGCATAACGCATAACGCATAACGCATAACGCATAACGCATAACGCATAACGCATATCGCATAACGCAGAACGCATAACGCATAACGCATAACGCTTAACGCATAACGCATAACGCATAACGCATAATGCATAACGCATAACGCTTAACGCATAGCCCATAACGCATAGCCCATAACGTATAACGCATAACGCATCGCGCATAACGCATAACGGATAACGCATAACGCATAACGCATAACGCATAACGGATAACGCATAACTCTTAACGCATAGCCCATAGCGCATAACGCATAACGCATAACGCATAACGCATAACGCATAACGCATAACGCATAACGCATAACGCATAACGCATAACGCATAACGCATAACGCATAACGCATAACGCATAACGCATAACGCATAACGCATAACGCATAACGCATAACGCATAACGCATAACGCATAACGCATAACGCATAACGCATAACGCATAACGCATAACGCATAACGCATATCGCATAACGCATAACGCATAACGCATAACGCATAACGCTTAACGCATAACGCATAACGCATAACGCATAATGCATAACGCATAACGCTTAACGCATAGCCCATAACGCATAGCCCATAACGCATAACGCATAACGCATCGCGCATAACGCATAACGAAATAACGCATAACGCATAACGCATAACGCATAACGGATAACGCATAACTCTTAACGCATAGCCCATAGCGCATAACGCATAACGCATAACGCATAACGCATAACGCATAACGCATAACGCATAACGCATAACGCATAACGCATAACGCATAACGCATAACGCATAACGCATAACGCATAACGCATAACGCATAACGCATAACGCATAACGCATAACGCATAACGCATAACGCATAACGCATAACGCATAACGCATAACGCATAACGCATAACGCATAACGCATAACGCATAACGCATAACGCATAACGCATAACGCATAACGCATAACGCATAACGCATAACGCATAACGCATAACGCATAACGCATAACGCATAACGCATAACGCATAACGCATAACGCATAACGCATAACGCTTAACGCATAACGCATAACGCATAACGCATAACGCATAACGCATAACGCATAACGCATAACGCATAACGCATAACGCATAACGCATAACGCATAACGCATAACGCATAACGCATAACGCATAACGCATAACGCATAACGCATAACGCATAACGCATAACGCATAACGCATAACGCATAACGCATAACGCATAACGCATAACGGATAACGCATAACGGATAACGCATAACGCATAACGTATAACGCATAACGGATAACGTATAACGCGTAACGCATAACGCATAACGCATAACACATATCGCATAACGCATAACGCATAACGCTTAACGCATAACGCATAACGCATAACGCATAACGCATAACGGATAACGCATAACGCATAACGCATATCGCATAACGCATAACGCTTAACGCATAACGCTTAACGCATAACGCATAACGCATAACGCATAACGCATAACGCATAACGCATAACGCATAACGCATAACGCATAACGCATAACGCATAACGCTTAACGCATAACGCATAACGCATAACGCATAACGCATAACGCATAACGCATAACGCATAACGCATAACGCATAACGCACAACGCATAACGCATAACGCATAACGCATAACGCATAACGCATAACGCATAACGCATAACGCATAACGCATAACGCATAACGCATAACGCATAACGCATTACGCATAACGCATAACGCATAACGCATAACGCATAACGCATAACGCATAACGCATAACGCATAACGCATAACGCATAACGCATAACGCATAACGCATAACGCATAACGCATAACGCATAACGCATAACGCATAACGCATAACGCATAACGCATAACGCATAACGCATAACGCATAACGCATAACGCATAACGCATAACGCATAACGCATAACGCATAACGCATAACGCATAACGCATAACGCATAACGCATAACGCATAACGCATGACGCATGACGCATAACGCATGACGCATAACGCATAACGCATAACGCATAACGCATAACGCATAACGCATAACGCATAACGCATAACGCATAACGCATAACGCATAACGCATAACGCATAACGCATAACGCATAACGCATAACGCATAACGCATAACGCATAACGCATAACGCATAACGCATAACGCATAACGCATAACGCATAACGCATAACGCATAACGCATAACGCATAACGCATAACGCATAACGCATAACGCATAACGCATAACGCATAACGCATAACGCATAACGCATAACGCATAACGCATAACGCATAACGCATAACGCATAACGCATAACGCATAACGCATAACGCATAACGCATAACGCATAACGCATAACGCATAACGCATAACGCATAACGCATAACGCATAACGCATAACGCATAACGCATAACGCATAACGCATAACGCATAACGCATAACGCATAACGCATAACGCATAACGCATAACGCATAACGCATAACGCATAACGCATAACGCATAACGCATAACGCATAACGCATAACGCATAACGCATAACGCATAACGCATAACGCATAACGCATAACGCATAACGCATAACGCATAACGCATAACGCATAACGCATAACGCATAACGCATAACGCATAACGCATAACGCATAACGCATAACGCATAACGCATAACGCATAACGCATATCGCATAACGCATAACGCATAACGCATAACGCATAATGCTTAACGCATAACGCATAACGCATAACGCATAATGCATAACGCATAACGCTTAACGCATAGCCCATAACGCATAGCCCATAACGTATAACGCATAACGCATCGCGCATAACGCATAACGGATAACGCATAACGCATAACGCATAACGCATAACGGATAACGCATAACTCTTAACGCATAGCCCATAGCGCATAACGCATAACGCATAACGCATAACGCATAACGCATAACGCATAACGCATAACGCATAACGCATAACGCATAACGCATAACGCATAACGCATAACGCATAACGCATAACGCATAACGCATAACGCATAACGCATAACGCATAACGCATAACGCATAACGCATAACGCATATCGCATAACGCATAACGCATAACGCATAACGCATAACGCTTAACGCATAACGCATAACGCATAACGCATAATGCATAACGCATAACGCTTAACGCATAGCCCATAACGCATAGCCCATAACGCATAACGCATAACGCATCGCGCATAACGCATAACGAAATAACGCATAACGCATAACGCATAACGCATAACGGATAACGCATAACTCTTAACGCATAGCCCATAGCGCATAACGCATAACGCATAACGCATAACGCATAACGCATAACGCATAACGCATAACGCATAACGCATAACGCATAACGCATAACGCATAACGCATAACGCATAACGCATAACGCATAACGCATAACGCATAACGCATAACGCATAACGCATAACGCATAACGCATAACGCATAACGCATAACGCATAACGCATAACGCATAACGCATAACGCATAACGCATAACGCATAACGCATAACGCATAACGCATAACGCATAACGCATAACGCATAACGCATAACGCATAACGCATAACGCATAACGCATAACGCATAACGCATAACGCATAACGCATAACGCATAACGCATAACGCATAACGCATAACGCATAACGCATAACGCATAACGCATAACGCATAACGCATAACGCATAACGCATAACGCATAACGCATAACGCATAACGCATAACGCATAACGCATAACGCATAACGCATAACGCATAACGCATAACGCATAACGCATAACGCATAACGCATATCGCATAACGCATAACGCATAACGCATAACGCATAACGCTTAACGCATAACGCATAACGCATAACGCATAATGCATAACGCATAACGCTTAACGCATAGCCCATAACGCATAGCCCATAACGCATAACGCATAACGCATCGCGCATAACGCATAACGAAATAACGCATAACGCATAACGCATAACGCATAACGGATAACGCATAACTCTTAACGCATAGCCCATAGCGCATAACGCATAACGCATAACGCATAACGCATAACGCATAACGCATAACGCATAACGCATAACGCATAACGCATAACGCATAACGCATAACGCATAACGCATAACGCATAACGCATAACGCATAACGCATAACGCATAACGCATAACGCATAACGCATAACGCATAACGCATAACGCATAACGCATAACGCATAACGCATAACGCATAACGCATAACGCATAACGCATAACGCATAACGCATAACGCATAACGCATAACGCATAACGCATAACGCATAACGCATAACGCATAACGCATAACGCATAACGCATAACGCATAACGCATAACGCATAACGCATAACGCATAACGCATAACGCATAACGCATAACGCATAACGCATAACGCATAACGCATAACGCATAACGCATAACGCATAACGCATAACGCATAACGCATAACGCATAACGCATAACGCATAACGCATAACGCATAACGCATAACGCATAACGCATAACGCATAACGCATAACGCATAACGCATAACGCATAACGCATAACGCATAACGCATAACGCATAACGCATAACGCATAACGCATAACGCATAACGCATAACGCATAACGCATAACGCATAACGCATAACGCATAACGCATAACGCATAACGCATAACGCATAACGCATAACGCATAACGCATAACGCATAACGCATAACGCATAACGCATAACGCATAACGCATAACGCATAACGCATAACGCATAACGCATAACGCATAACGCATAACGCATAACGCATAACGCTTAACGCATAACGCATAACGCTTAACGCATAACGCTTAACGCATAACGCATAACGCATAACGCATAACGCATAACGGATAACGCATAACGCATAACGCATATCGCATAACGCATAACGCTTAACGCATAACGCTTAACGCATAGCCCATAACGCATAACGCATAACGCATAACGCATAACGCATAACGCATAACGCATAACGCATAACGCATAACGCATAACGCATAACGCATAACGCATAACGCATAACGCATAACGCATAACGCATAACGCATAACGCATAACGCATAACGCATAACGCATAACGCATAACGCATAACGCATAACGCATAACGCATAACGCATAACGCATAACGCATAACGCATAACGCATAACGCATAACGCATAACGCATAACGCATAACGCATAACGCATAACGCATAACGCATAACGCATAACGCATAACGCATAACGCATAACGCATAACGCATAACGCATAACGCATAACGCATAACGCATAACGCATAACGCATAACGCATAACGCATAACGCATAACGCATAACGCATAACGCATAACGCATAACGCATAACGCATAACGCATAACGCATAACGCATAACGCATAACGCATAACGCATAACGCATAACGCATAACGCATAACGCATATCGCATAACGCATAACGCATAACGCATAACGCATAACGCTTAACGCATAACGCATAACGCATAACGCATAATGCATAACGCATAACGCTTAACGCATAGCCCATAACGCATAGCCCATAACGTATAACGCATAACGCATCGCGCATAACGCATAACGGATAACGCATAACGCATAACGCATAACGCATAACGGATAACGCATAACTCTTAACGCATAGCCCATAGCGCATAACGCATAACGCATAACGCATAACGCATAACGCATAACGCATAACGCATAACGCATAACGCATAACGCATAACGCATAACGCATAACGCATAACGCATAACGCATAACGCATAACGCATAACGCATAACGCATAACGCATAACGCATAACGCATAACGCATAACGCATAACGCATAACGCATAACGCATAACGCATAACGCATAACGCATATCGCATAACGCATAACGCATAACGCATAACGCATAACGCTTAACGCATAACGCATAACGCATAACGCATAATGCATAACGCATAACGCTTAACGCATAGCCCATAACGCATAGCCCATAACGCATAACGCATAACGCATCGCGCATAACGCATAACGAAATAACGCATAACGCATAACGCATAACGCATAACGGATAACGCATAACTCTTAACGCATAGCCCATAGCGCATAACGCATAACGCATAACGCATAACGCATAACGCATAACGCATAACGCATAACGCATAACGCATAACGCATAACGCATAACGCATAACGCATAACGCTTAACGCATAACGCTTAACGCATAACACATAACGCATAACGCATAACGCATAACGCATAACGCATAACGCATAACGCATAACGCATAACGCATAACGCATAACGCATAACGCTTAACGCATAACGCATAACGCATAACGCATAACGCATAACGCATAACGCATAACGCATAACGCATAACGCATAACGCATAACGCACAACGCATAACGCATAACGCATAACGCATAACGCATAACGCATAACGCATAACGCATAACGCATAACGCATAACGCATAACGCATAACGCATAACGCATAACGCATAACGCATAACGCATAACGCATAACGCATAACGCATAACGCATAACGCATAACGCATAACGCATAACGCATAACGCATAACGCATAACGCATAACGCATAACGCATAACGCATAACGCATAACGCATAACGCATAACGCATAACGCATAACGCATAACGCATAACGCATAACGCATAACGCATAACGCATAACGCATAACGCATAACGCATAACGCATAACGCATAACGCATAACGCATAACGCATAACGCATAACGCATAACGCATAACGCATAACGCATAACGCATGACGCATAACGCATAACGCATAACGCATAACGCATAACGCATAACGCATAACGCATAACGCATAACGCATAACGCATAACGCATAACGCATAACGCATAACGCATAACGCATAACGCATAACGCATAACGCATAACGCATAACGCATAACGCATAACGCATAACGCATAACGCATAACGCATAACGCATAACGCATAACGCATAACGCATAACGCATAACGCATAACGCATAACGCATAACGCATAACGCATAACGCATAACGCTTAACGCATAACGCATAACGCATAACGCATAACGCATAACGGATAACGCATAACGCATAACGCATAACGCTTAACGCATAACGCTTAACGCATAACGCATAACGCATAACGCATAACGGATAACGCATAACGCATAACGCATATCGCATAACGCATAACGCTTAACGCATAACGCTTAACGCATAGCCCATAACGCATAACGCATAACGCATAACGCATAACGCATAACGCATAACGCATAACGCATAACGCATAACGCATAACGCATAACGCATAACGCATAACGCATAACGCATAACGCATAACGCATAACGCATAACGCATAACGCATAACGCATAACGCATAACGCATAACGCATAACGCATAACGCATAACGCATAACGCATAACGCATAACGCATAACGCATAACGCATAACGCATAACGCATAACGCATGACGCATAACGCATAACGCATAACGCATAACGCATAACGCATAACGCATAACGCATAACGCATAACGCATAACGCATAACGCATAACGCATAACGCATAACGCATAACGCATAACGCATAACGCATAACGCATAACGCATAACGCATAACGCATAACGCATAACGCATAACGCATAACGCATAACGCATAACGCATAACGCATAACGCATAACGCATAACG